>NC_059372.1:41322930-41622930 GCF_019703515.2 Myxocyprinus asiaticus
CCTGGGATTTTCACACACAACAGTCTCTAGAATTTACTACAAATGGTGCCAAAAACAAAAAAACATCCAATGAGAGGCAGTTCTGCAGATGGAAATGCCTTGTTGATGAGAGAGGTCAACAAAGAATGGCCAGACTGACAAACTCTACGGTAACTCACATAACCACTCTGTACAATTGTGGTGAGAAGAATAGTATCTCAGAATGCTATTCTGAGATGCGGGTTGGCGCTGTTTTGGTGGAACGAGGGGGACCTACACAATATTAGGCAGGAGGTTTTAATGTTGTGGCTGATCGGTGTATATCTTGCTTTAACAGGTCATCACACTGTTGACTGTTCATGTAAAAACAGTGCATATAATCATGCAGCAGTCATTTTTTATATTGTTTCCTATTATGGTTAATGATGCATGTACCCTGATATGGAGAGAGCATAACCCTGATGCAGTCGTATATCCGGTGGAACATAAATTTCTTGGTAATTTTTGTCTAAACTATTCAGTGGAGGGAAGCACTTCTCCTTCAGGAAGATCCAAGTGATTAATTAAAGAAAATACAACAATTACTACCACTGTGTATAAATACTATGTTTTATTTAAATAATATATCAGTTTTTCCCCACAGTACAGTAATGAAAATGCAATTTTTTTCACATTACAGGGTGATTTGTGGGTAAAATTAGTTGTTCTTGACAGGCTTCATGAGATTCATCCACCTGTACTTACTAAAAGTGGAAGGTTATGTTAATATGTGAGGTGGTCTTCATTTTACATATGGCTCCAGTCAAATGACAGTCAATGAGGATTGATAGAAAAATCCCCACATTTTCACAGTGCACTAATGGAAGTGCCAGTGTCCCTCTCTCTGGACTGCCGCCCCCTCACCTGTCTGACAGGGTCCCCACGGAGGCTCCCTTAACTCCCCACCCCCCATTCAATCAATGATTAACCCCAGCAGTAATCAGTGATTCTGCTGACTGTGATACATTACTGAAGTCTTGCAGCTGCCATGTATAGGAAGCGTCTACTCTTTGCATCGTGTGACGAAGCACATCCTGTTCTGTCATACACACACTCACTGCCCCCTCCCACCTCTGTGTACCTGAATGCCAACACACACTCACTAATAGGGTGTCTTCCCTCCATTCTCGACCAGCTAAGGCCCTGGACTGTGTGGGTGTTGTAAGGAATCTTGTTTAGAAAGAAGTGGCAATACAGAAACAACAATACATCCAAGAAAAAATGGGAATGGTACATTCTCACGACCCATTTCTTGAGCATTAACAGAGGAATGGACCTTATTCACAGTAGAGCCATCTTTAATTTTTGATGAGAATGACAACAAGGCTGTGAGGGACAAAGTGCATGTACACGCACTTCAAAAGTTTGATTTCAGTTGGACTAAATAAATAACAATAGTAACTTTTTAAAATGTCATGCAAATGTTTTAGTCCGACTGAAAGAGTCTAGTTTTTGAGAAACTGAAGTAAAAGACCTAGATAATGTGATTGTAGCTTAGCTCCATCCAGAATACACGTTATTTGGACCACAATTGGTCTCAGCATTATGCGCATTCTCCGAAAAACAGAGGTGCCGCACAACGTGTTTTTAACCTGGAAGTTGAATGCAACACAAAACAGACAAGCGGGATAAATCAGCCTCTGAAGGGCACGCCGAAGGGAGAACAATCATGATAGCCATGTGAAATTGCTTCAAACAGAATTTGGAACTGAAATGACTTAAAGGTTAGTTCCAAATAAATGTTATTTTTGAGCACCACACATTTCAGTCCTCCAAAGCTCTCACAGTGGATGGTAAAGTCTTCAAAGGGAATAGGGCATTGGAATGATCACTTCTCAATGGAATGCACACTGTATCAAGGAGAATGCTAGAAATGTTCATTTTTGGACAGATCAGCAGTCAGTAAGCCATTCACACCTGTGACACATCCTTTTATCTGTCTGCCATAGTAACACCCATATCACCCAACAGCTATCTTTGCAGTAGCATCAAATGTCTTTCTTTAAAAACAAGTATAAAAACCTTTTTCATGATCATACGTGGACTATTTTCACATATTCCATAATAAAATACAATAAAAGAGGGTCACAGGTGCATACTATGGCCAAGGTTAGCATGCTAGCATTAGCATTTAAGTGCCATGAATGCAGAACATAAACATTACAAATTACACATTATCTACTGCATATATCTTACTTTTAATTATAATCGAGTGGTTATTACAGCTTCTTTTACTTGTCTCATCTGGATTTCATTTATAGAATCAGGCAGAAAGCATGATTTTGAAAATGACCAGTCCAGTGACAGATGCAGAACTGTTCAAGTATAAAGACAACAAACCTATAAAAAGACCAGCAATTGCTAGAAAAATATAGACAAACCATATACAGTATTTTCTTAATTGTCTGTTTATTCATGACATCTCTCTTCAGTCTAAACGATATTATTATGCCTTACACAGAGCTTATAAGGATAGGCTAATGTCCTTATAAATTAAAGGCGCTAAATTAGCTTGGATATTTATACATTTCAGGAGCAAACTGCGTCATCTTCTGCCTTCGGATATCACCATAAGCACAGCAGATAACATACATCTGATCTGCATCAAAATCAATGCGTAAAGAATGTTACAAATGCATGTGGCTGTAAATTTTCTATGTTGTAGTGCCTGTTGTGTGCGTCTTGCTGTTGAGCCTTCTTTGACGTGCTACTGTTGGTGCATTCAAGTCATGTCAAAATTATCATATTTACAAGTTGAATGCACATAAACGCAACCACAAAGTTGTAATTACGAGTGGGAAACTCAGAATTTTCTTCAAGCCCCGACTTTCCGAGTTGGTGGTGTTTCGATTTAAGAATAATGGTGGAAGCAAATTGTTATTGGTTATAATTCAGTTTCATTTAAGGATTTTTGAGTTCAGTTTGTATGCATTTTGTTGTACTGTTAATGAAGAATAACAATAAAGCTTGCCAGAAAATAAGCCTAATTTAGCTGTTTAATGCATCAACACAACAACATTTCCCATCATTATATGTGGTCGTACAAGAATAATAAAGTATGGGGGCCTGGGTAGCTCAGTGGTAAAGATGCTGCCACCCCTGGAGTAACCTCCTCATGGTCTCTATAATGTGGTTCGCTCTCGATGGGGTGCGTGGTGAGTTGTGCGTAGATGCTGCGGTGGATGGCGTGGGCCTCCACACGTGCTATGTCTCCGTGGTAACGCGCTCAACGGGCCACGTGATAAGATGCACGGGTTGACGGTTTCAGACGCGGAGGCAGCTGAGATTCGTCCTCCACCACCCGTATTGAGGCAAGTCACTACGCCACCACGAGGACTTAGAGCAAAATTGGTAATTGCACATTCCAAATAGGGAGAAAAAGGGGAGAAAAAAAAGAATAATAATTAAGTAGATAGATAAAGCATTTATAACACACCTAATGTGTGGCTTTGCTCTTCATTTGCTTTGCTCTTCATTTTGTTGCATTGGTGCTAAAAAGCTTCCTGCCTTCACTAGTAGAAAAAAATATGAAATTGCAAAACGGGTCCGTTCTTTCAGAGTAAAATCACTTGAACGCACATCACATCGTATTTACGATTTCCGACCTCGTAAGTAGGAACTTCCGAGGAGGACTTGAACGCACCATATGGAGCAAAAGGTCAACTGGAAAACGTCTATGTCACTTCCTCAGTTGACGTCTTCCTTCAGCTATACGATAACACATGGTGTCATGTATACTACACTAAAACACACGGCAGCTTGATTATAACTGCCCATGTAAACATACTCACAGATGTACGGCCTCTTTAATTGTACTGTTGTATAGTTGTACTGTTGTTTAAAGTATTTTGGATCATTCTGCTGATGAAACATTTAAAAAATCTTTCCAAAACATTTATATGGACAAAAAAATAAAAAATAAATAAATGTGATGTAATGTGATCAAGGAGCTTTATACAGATTTATACGATTCATGCCATTGACGAGACTGAAAGTCTATCCCTCACAGCCTCATTTTCATTTACATCTATGATTGAGGATTCCCCCACACCTGTTTTAGCTGTTTTTCCTGAGTGACTGATTACGTAGCCTATAACATCATCTGCCTGTCTCTGTGACTAACATTACGATCTGCACTTTGGGTCTCATTTAAGTTTTTTATTACTGGTTAAAAATCTCAGCGTTTTCACTTACTAAAAAGCACTGGGCGATACCGTGGTTCAGTTATGGTAGCAGATAATAAAATAAAATAAGGTAAAATAATTAATAATTTCCAAGATTTTCCAACTTATAAAAGCAGTTCACATATACAAGTTAAATGACTGAAAATCTCTGACTTCTCCATCTTGAAAAATAAAAATAATATAAAATAAAAATAAAATATGGTTTGATTCTTTTTTTTTTCTTTTCTTTTTTTTGTTTTTTTTTTTAATTCCATGGTGTTTACATAGTATTTCAAATAACTTAAAGAATAGCATGATATTACCATCATTACATTTAAAATATACAATGTACATTAACAGATTTGATTGATTTGGACACAAATAAAATAATAGAAGATACAATAATAATAATAATAATAATAATAATAATAATAATAATAATAATAATAATAGGAGACATTAAGTTGGAAGTGTCTTGTGTCTTGTTTCATTACCTGAATGAAAATACTGGAATGACTAGTTTTTATTTTATAGTTTTTATTATTTTTTATAATTATATTATTATAAAATTATAATTTATAATATATAGACGTTATAAATATAATATAATATAATATAATATAATATGTAAATTATAATAGTTCTATTTTTATAAAATGTTTTATTTATTTTGTATTTAGTTTATTATTTTATTTATTATGAATTATTATTTTATTAAGACAAAAGCTAAGAATACTGTAAAATACAATAAAACAAATCAAATTATTTGAAAAATAACTGAAGCCTTTCACAGGTATATGTTGTACAAGTTGGAAACTCTGAATTTAATGAAAGATCCAACTTCTCCATCTTGATGTCACATAAAAACAATAAAAGCCACAAGGTGTTTCAACAGTTAATGGTAGTTACGTAACAACCTCTGATTATTTTATTATAGCCAGTGTTACCTGGTGTGATTTCTTTGTTTTTCAATGTTTAGCTAGATGTAAATTTATGTTTTGATATAGTATTTTTCATGACATAACCAACAAAGTCACACATGGATAAATTAGCTTACTGAGCATTCCTCATTTACAAATAAAACCATAATGATTCAGTGTAGAATCATGAACTAGACATAAAAGCTCCATGTGGTATATCCATAATACTGTTTGATTATCATATTCATAAAGCATGATATTTACAGTACATGGATGCTTCAAGTTATTCCAAGAATACTCTGGTATTATCATTATGGTAGTGTTAAAACATTTTTTTTTAAAAAACATAGTAATAGCATGGTACTTTTGCACTTTTTCTTTGTGCAAAAAACAGTTTATGTGTTTATGTACCTGTTTCACATATGCAGCACATAATTGTATGATTTCTCTATTCTCTTGTCATTTGTTTATTTACAGTATATAAGCCTTTTCTTACCCTCCTGACAGACAGAGAGGTCTGAGTGCTGTTTGGTAATGGCGAGTGCAAGTTAATATTCAGGCTAATTGACTTTGACCTTATTGAATGCATGATCATCCAAATTATCCTGTAACCCTGTGTTTTGGCTCATTCACTTCAGGGTCTGAAGGTTGCTTGGATGCTGTCCAGTGATTTGAGAGCAAGATTTCAGTGGTCCACTTCCATGCACAGTTTAAAGAATAGGCAGTGTTTTTCTGTAAGTGTCCTGGTGCTGTGTGTGTGTGTGTGCGCTTGAGAGTGAAAGAGAGAAAATGCTGATGTCAGTAGTTTGTTACGCTGGTTAACTCCGGTGAAGCAAAGGACTGTATTACCCAAACTACAGTTCTAAAGAGATCAGTTAATGCTATTATATTTTGTGTTAATCATATGATAATGAAAGATATATCTACAGTATGTAAAAAATGCCTGGTACACCACATATAATTCCACAATGACTCATGGAAAAGGTTAGAAAATGACTGTTGATTGAATAAAGCTTAACTTTAGCTTGTGTAATGATGTTGTAAGTGGAGGTAATTGATAATGTTTTACATGGCTTCCTCTTTCTCTCTGGCTCAGTTGAGGGTACTGAATCATTAACCTGCCTCGCTCTGTGTGCTGTATGGATGCGCAGAGAAACTATTGTGTGTCCTGTCATCTACAGGAAGTGAGGATTTCCCCCTGCTGTCAGGGCACTGATGTGTCATGCTCTCTCTCTCTCTTTCTGTTTATCCTTTTATTCTTGTTGTTCAAATTATAATTAAAGACATCAATTAAATAAACTTAAAACTACAAACAAAGAATATACAATTAGAATATACTGTACAACTTACAATAATAGAAATACATTTTTAAAGAAATGTTATTCATTTATTTTTAAAATAAAATAAAATAATGGATTAGAATCTTTTGTTATTAAATTTTTTTATTGATTCATAAATTAACACAAGAAATACAACAACATCTATATAATGAATCAAAAACTTTTAACATTAAACCCCCACTATATAATGGATTAGAATCTTTAAATTATAAAAGCCACTTACACATACAAGTTCTACAAGTTGGAAACTCTGAATTTAATAAAAGCTCCAACTTCACTATTGTGGAAATAATAAAATAATTTAGATAATAAAATATAGTTATATATAATTATTGTATGTATTATTTATTAATGTCTTTGATACAAAAGTAAAAAGTAAAATAATAATAAAGAAAATGAAAAAGATTGACATTTTTATTTTAAATCCCTAAATATTTATTTTGTAAAAGGATGTCATGTTTTATTACCTAAATTAAAATACTCCAATGAGTTGCATATATATATATATATATATATATATATATATATTGTATTCTTTATGAAAAAATATTGCAAAATAAAACAAATACAATTATTAATTTTTTTATTTTAAATCCCTAAATAAATATGTTATAAAATGATGACGTTTATTATTACCTAAAATAAAATACAGAAATGACAAATAATGCAATGATAATACTGAATACTGAAATACTGCACACACACACACACACACATATATATATATGTTTTTAGATTTATTAATTCAAAAGTAAAAAATATTGCTAAATAAAATAAAACGTAGTTAATCAAATAATAAATGAAAAGATTTACATTTTTATTTATTTGTATTTTGTAAATATTCATTAGCAGCTTTTTTTCATGCTTGCCACAGTTTTTAATTCTTACAAGGAAGCTTTTCACACACTTAAAAAGCAAAATCACATTCATTATCGTAAACCCACATTTACAGCAATGTAACGCGTTCATCTCCTCTGTCCCCTCTGTGTATTGTATGCTGTAAAATGCTGCATTGATTGAGATGCAGAGCTCTATTAGCCAAGAGAGATCCCTGCTGCCCCATGCTGTGCACTGGTTAAAGTATTAACCCAGACCCATTAGTCAATATTGCTGACTGTAGTGTAAGGCAAAAGGGATCAAAGTTATCATGTTAGGGGGAAGAAGCCTCATTCAGGGTTTCCCATACAACCTGTCCACTCCGTCATGTTCACTCTATTCAAAAGAGCTGACTAGAGCGGGTCTCAGTCCCACTCACCCACCTACTCCTCCACACCCTCTCCTACACTCATTTTTCATCTGCCCTCTTCATCTTTCCTATAGTCCCTTTTTTGCTGTCTTCATTTACTGAACCAGCCTGAGGATTCCCAGCCTGCAGGCAAAGCTGTTTAGGCTTGTCTGTTTTGATGGTTTTAGAGGGGTTTTTGGCCACTTGTTAGCTGGTCAGTTGGGAGACCAGCTAGGACAGCTTAAACCAGGCAAGACTAGCAAATGTTTTAGACTGGTTTAAGCTGTTTTATGCAGTACGGATCCATTTAAGATATAATGTTTTGGTGGTTTAATTTTTCATCCAGTCTTGATTTGATCCCTTTTTCGTTCACCTTTTCCTCATTATTATTATTATATAATACTAATATTATTAGTATTAATATAGTAATTTATTGAACAAATGGTAAAATATAATTTAAATGTCTAGTGAGACCTGCTGAAAAGACCAGTGTAGACCAGCATTGGAAATTCATTTTCCCTCTAAGATTACATTTTTACTCAACTGATGGTTAGGTTTAGGGTTGGGCTTTGAGTTAGTGCATATGGTTAATAAAATATGCATTTCTCTTTACTGTTTTACATAATTTACAACTAAAAATACAACTTGCTTTTTGTGCCAATCAGTGGATGTTTCACCTGGAAACTGGATTTCGGTAAGCACAGACTGATTTAAGCTGAAGAACTTTTGACCTACTGTTGCCAAATTCACAGTGAGTTTAGCCTGAACTTTACTAGGAACCACAGCATAACATATGATTTAAATCGAATTGTAAGAATGATAATCTTACATTTGCTGATGTAAGTGACATGATTGTTTCAAAGCAAATCATCTACTAAAGAAAACACAACAAAAAGTTTGTCTAAGATGCCTAAAGTTTGTTTTTTTCCCCTCTAGAAATCTATATGACTGCACGTCCGTATGTGGAAATCTCCTCGCATTTAGCCACCAAAATGAACATAATGTATAACAAACAAAATCACAATGGTTTGACGTTTCCGTGACAGGTACAGTTCACCAAGACATGGATAGACACTGGCTTATCTCATATTTGACATTTTCTCAATTCATCCACCGCTGGCAGGTGTGGCAAAAATTTATTTTGGACCCTGCAAGGAACTCTTCCTGGTTAAACTACTTAAACAGCCTGGTTGGGACACCAGCACACCATCATTCAAAGACACAACATATGCTGGTGAACAGCTATGCTGCTTTGATTTGCTCTGTTTCAAGCAGGCTGACTAAGTGAACGCATAGCTCACATAAAGCCTGAAACTCCTGTTGATTCTAGCAGATGTCTTTGGAGCCGCAGTCCCACTGTGAAATACCTGAACAGGTTTTCACACCTGGGCGAGGAACTGTACAGCAAGGTGCAAAATCTCCATTACACAACATTCCCTTGTTGAAAATAACAGCATATAGCTGGTCATCAGAATATGTTGATATAAGCTGAGTGCACACTACAGGACTCCAGCTTGTCTCCTTTGATGTTTTGTGTTGGTGACTAGTCAGCGACTGGTCCATGACGAGATGTCTCAGATCCCACAACCGATCGTTATGTAGTGTGCGCACGTCTGTAATATGCCCAGGCTACTTGCAGACGCTAGGACGGATTTCAAACCAGTTTGAAATCTAGACGTCTTGTCCTCAGTTGTGCGTACTGTCCCAATGAGCGAGAGACCGACAATGAGCAAAAGCCAATGAAATTCAGAGAGGGAGAGCAATGCATTGAGAAGCCGGAGACTAAAAATATTAGGAAAATAAAATAATACAACACCAACATCTCCCGACCCTCTATCTCATCATTTCTTTTTCAGCTGTTTTTTTTCCCCCCGTTCTGTGCAAAACAGTGCAATAAACTTGCGCAAGCCCTTCTTTCATGTTGTTTGTTGATATATTATGTCTAATAAACTTTTCCGTTGCTATGTGGTACGTTTGTGAATCAATTTCAGGATTGTATCTTTAAGATTTGTTTTGGGCGATCTGTTTTATCCATTGCCAGTTACCTTTTTTATTTATTTTTTTTGCCAGATTTTAAAGTAAATCATTGTCTGATTGGAAAATTAAAAAAAAAGAGAATACATTTACAGTTGAAGACAGAAGTTTACATACACTTAGGTTGTTAAGTCATTAAAACTCATTTTTTAACCACTCCACAGATTTAATATTAGCAAACTATAGTTTTGGCAAGTGATTTAGGACATCTACTTTGTGCATGACACGAGTCATTTTTCCAACAATTGTTTACAGACAGATTGTTTCACTTCTAATTGACTATATCAAAATTCCAGTGGGTCTGAAGTTTACCTACACTAAGTTAACTGTGCCTTAAAGCAGCTTGGAAAATTCCAAAAAATGATGTCAAGCCTTTAGACAATTAACCAATTAGCTTCTGATAGGAGGTGTACTGAATTGGAGGTGTACCTGTGGATGTACTATAAGGCCTACCTTAAAACTTAGTGCCTCTTTGCTTGACATCACGGGAAAATCAAAAGAAATCAGCCAAGACCTCAGAATTTTTTTGGACCTCCACAAGTCTGGTTCATCCTTGGGAGCAATTTCCAAATGCCTGAAGGTACCACTTTCATCTGTTCAAACAATAGTATGCAAGTATAAACACAATGGGACCACACAGCCATCATACCGCTCAGGAAGGAGATGCATTCTGTCTCCTAGAGATGAGCGTAGTTTGGTTCAAAAAGTGCAAATCAACCCCAGAACAACAGCAAAGGACCTTGTGAAGATGCTGAAGGAAACAGGTAAACAAGTATCTATATCCACAGTAAAACAAGTCCTATATCAACATAACCTGAAAGGCTGTTCAGCAAGGAAGATGCCACTGCTCCAAAGCACCATAAAAAAGCCAGAATACAGTTTGCAAGTGCACATTGGGACAAAGATCTTACGTTTTGGAGAAATGTCCTCTGGTCTAATGAAACAAATAGTGAACTGTTTGGCCATAATGACAATCATTATGTTTGGAGGAAAAAGGGTGAGCCGAAGTACACCATCCCAACCGTGAAGCATGGGGGTGGCAGCATCATGTTGTGGAGGTGCTTTGCTGCAGGACGGACTGGTGCACTTCACAAAATAGATGGCATCATGAGGAAGGAAAATTATGTGGATATATTGAAGCAACATCTCAAGACATTAGCCAGGAAGTTAAAGCTCAGTCACAAATGGGTCTTCCAAATGGACAATGACCCCAATCATATGTCCAAAGTTGTGGCAAAATGGCTTAAGGACAACAAAGTCAAGGTGTTGGGGTGGCCATCACAAAGCCTCAATCTGATAGAAAATTTGTGGGCAGAACTGAAAAAGCATGTGCGAGCAAGGAGGCCTACAAACCTGACTCAGTTACTCCAGTTCTGTCTGGAGGAATGGGCCAAAATTCCAGCAACTTATTGTGAGAAGCTTGTGGAAGGCTACCCAAAATGTTTGATCCTAGTTAAACAATTTAAAGGCAATGCTACCAAATACTAACAAGGTGTATGTAAACTTCTGACCCACTGGGAATGTGATGAAAGGAATTAAAGCTGAAATAAATCATTCTCTCTTCTATTATTCTGACATTTCACATTCTTAAAATAAAGTAGTGATCCTAACTGACCTAAGACAGGGAATGTTTTCTATGATTAAATGTCAGGAATTGTAAAAAAAACGAAATTTAAATTTATTTGGCTAAGGTGTATGTAAACTTCTGACTTCAACTGTACATGCACAAGAACCTCACAGATCTTCTTCAGTATACCTGGTATCAACGTGTAGTTTACACAGATGAGAAGCACACACATCTGAGAGTTAATACAGGTATTTCACTAAAATAGGTCAGAATTCTGCTCTAAATGTTGTTTATGATCTAATTGTCATGTTTGTGCTCGTATTAAATGCAAGTATAATGAAGAGAAACGGTGTGCTGGTTTATATTGCTTTTTTTTTCTTCTTTTACTTTTTTTGCTTTATTATCATGCAGTAATACACTGATGTAATGATTGATATATGCCTTAATGAAATCAGAGGCTTTACCCTCGAAATCCGAACACAAGTGGTCAAAAGAGACGACCAGGGGTGCGTTTCCCAAAAGCATCATTAGCCAACTATGGTCGCAAGTTTCATCGTTACCAACATAGTTGAAATTTATATGCCCCCCTCAATGTTTATGGTGGTTACGGGCCAAATTTATAGTGACATTTTGTTTGTTGACTGAAGACTGCAGCATGCTGGAGGTGATGGAGACTTTGGGACTGAAGGGGGGATGAAGTTCATGGGAAATCTGCAGATGGGATGGTATAATGGGAGTGTGTGTGAGTGTGTGTGTAGGCGTGGATGGTGATAAATTGGCCTGGGAGAGTGGGGATGCAGATCTACTCATCAAGATTGATGTTCTGCCATTCTACTTTAAGTGCAATTAAAAACTGGACCTGCATTTGAAACCACATCTCATTTTATAGAACCAGCAGGGGTTGGATTAAAAAGAATTTACCTCTGTGTTTTGGGCCGCCACACGTCAGAGACCTCATCTGCACCCATTTCCATCTCCAACTCCTGCTTTTACTTCTTCATTAGAACTTATTCTCAGTGGCACAGATCAATTAGCATGTTTTCAATGGAAACAAATGTCTGAAAGAATATCTAGACTTGAAAGTAAGACTTGATCGTTTTTTTGTTGTTGTTTGTGGCCAGTGTTTGTTTGGAGGCCAGTTTTCTACTTGTTTATTTTTAGATAAATCACCACTTCCACCTCACACTTTCCTCGCTCTGCAGCCATGCCTGACTAGCTGTCAGTGTCAAGTTGTTAACCTCATGTCAACAGCAGTGCGGGCTGTATTTGGGTCCACTTGATGGATGAGTCTACATGGACTTGTCCCACGCAGGGCACATTTTTCATAGAAAAGCAAAAGGGGTTTGTGGATATTTCTTTTTACCTCTCCTGCTCCCCGTCACCCCTCTGGGCACAAACACAACCTCTGAGTAACACTTTCATGCTGACCTATGCTCAAGAGGTCCTACATAAGTGTGGCTTGTACACATATGATACTATTTATATTTTAAATGTATAATATATGTGAATTGTGCAAATAAGTATCATGTGATCTGTGAAGTTCTGTCTAAATTTTACATGTATTGTATCAATGGGCCAGGTCACAAGGTGTCTAAAGCAGGATCTCCAACTACTTTTTTTTACCGAGGAGCAGATTACCCAGATGAAAACTTGAAGGGGGCAAAAATGTTTCCGTATTTATCCTAACTAGCACTTTCGCTGTAACATGCAAAAAAATAAATAAAAAAATCGACACCCTCACTGTAATAGCACCAATTCAAATAAAAACGTTTCCTAAAAGTCTCAGTGGGAGTTTGACTAATTGAAAGAACTAGTCCCCACACAGGTTGCATATTAATTGCAATGGGCATTAAATCCTTTAAACTCTCATCCTCCACAATATTAATCTGCTGGTAGACAGCTATCCGCTTTGTTACAGCAATCATGAAGCTGTGTCCATGATTTGTGTCAGAGCATCAACGCCAGCGTCGAGTGCCGTTTTGAACACACCATGAAAAGCGCTTGCAAACAAACATGTCTCACATTCTGCGTTTCGGTGATAGTTAAGATTTGGAAAAGTCTCATCTGAGCTCCTTTCTCCATCATTTTATCACTGACAGGGAAGTGCTGTCAGAGATTATTTTATATACTGAGATAACTTCCACGGTTCTATCACAGGAGAGAGCGTAACAGCATGTTATGACAGTACCGGCCATAGAATGTCAATGGGACCGCAGCGTTATGCTGTTTTATGCTAAGATTGTAGGCTCCTCTTGGTAGAAAGGCTCTGGTGCTGTTGTGTGTCTTGTTTTTGTTGTGTCCATCAGTGTAATGACTCCGGGCGGACACATTACAAATGTTCTGCCATTAACGCGGCAATTTTTTTACCACAAAAATTTATTTTGACTTGCCCCACCTTTTCTTAAAAAAAAAAAGCAAAAATTTTTGAACATTAAAATACCCACTTTTTCAAAAGTATAGCCATAAAACGTAAACAATATATATGTTAACATGATTTTAGTGTGATAAAATCGCTTACTTTTTCTGTGTAAATTTAACTTTGTTGCCATGACGATGCAATGTCAACAAAACTTGAAGCCCTAAAAACTTTACAGCTCAAATAATACATGTGTTTTAATAGAAGAATTAATGTAAGTGCTTTTATAAAATTATTAGCTTCACATTTCTGCCTTTAAACCCTCAAAACATTGTCCCCATTCACTTCCATTGTAAGTGCCTCACTGTAACCTCCATTTTTGCTTTTTTTAAATATTGTTTTGTGAAGATAATCATTGTTAAACGGAGAACAACCTGATTTGATGTTTGAGATTGAGAATACTTACACGCAGCTGTATACAGAACCAAAAATAGTCAGGAGGATATACAGTATGCAAGTGTGCAGGTTCAGTGGCGCTCCATGCTATCACTTTTTACGAGCACTACAGACCCTTACAAGCAAACAGATGAGACACAACTGTTTAACCCAAGAAACAAGGAGAAGGAAAGCAAACTGTTCTGTGCATTTTCTTTTAATGTTCAGTTTTCATCATCGATTTCTCTTTTGTAAAATAAGATTGTGCTTATGAGCTAGCACCACTTACAGTATGTAACAACTGTGGTGATAATATATTTTCTACATCTGTAGATTTGAACGCACTCTGCAGTTAAGCAATTTGCATAAATAGGGTACATTTAATTGAATATGACGTGATCAAATGCTCGTTCTGGTTCATGCTATGGAAAGCAGTGTAAATAAACTATAGCCGGAAAAGCGGGCTAAAAACGTGCGGCCCAGATCTGTGTGCTAACTGACGACCACTGAATGATGTTGCACACAATGCTGAGTGTTGTTAAACTCACCACTGAAAGAGGATATTTAATCAAAATCAGTTGGAGGCCCAGATAAAGATGTTTGGCAGGCCGGATTTGGCCTGTGGGTCACCAGTTGACTAACCCTGGTATGATGTGTGTATTATGGTGGGGGAGTGTAGTGGGTTTAGTGGGTCTAATGAAGGCTTGAAAAAAAAATTTTTGGGGTCCAAAAATCTGAAACCAATAGTGGAAATGCTTTTAACTGGCATTTTTTTTAATGTAATATTTATTAACAGAATAAAATTTTAAATACAATTTTGAATTGAAAACTAACTTAATTTAATTTAATGTCTTAGTATTTGGTTTTTTGTTTTCAGCATGGACTCCAAGAATTTTCCAAAGAGCATGTTGATTTAAAGAAAGCGAGGAAATATTTATGGATTTAATACAGTCACAGATTTGATTGCATTTGATTAGTGACCTTAGTGACCTAGAAATAGTGCAGAATCTTAAATATATCTATTCATTTAAAGGAGGTACTATAGCCACTTTCCATTAGAATTAGCATTGAAAAGTACATAAACAAAACACAAGCACTGACATAGTCGACCGCCTAGGGCGCCATCTCTTGGGAGGTGGCGATCTACCGAGCCAGTTTTAACGTGTTGAACCATTGTCCAGCAAACTGCACCCTGTGTGCTCCAATAAACAAGTAGTGGCGCACTGCCCAGAACATTGATAGACGCATGAGGGTGGGCCTGTGTAAAATCAGAACTAGCAATGCCCGATTCGTGAATGGATCACTCTTTTGAGGCGGCAGCCTACATCAAAGTACCATGGTATTAACATCACTGTACCATGGTGTTGCCACAGCAGGATAATTAATTGAAAAGTAATTTCCAATCCAATTCCAATCTCCAAAAGAGAATTTGGGTTGTATGACACAGATCTTAACACAAGGTTCCACTGTGCCCTGAGAATCATCTAGAGAATTTCTTTATATTTCCATAGATAGCATGATGTGACAATGACTGATCTTAAATTGTTAGTTCATTCCCATCTCTTAATTAGAAATTTGAAGCTGTTTGTGTGAGTTAAACATTTTGACTTTCATTCTATTTCGGATACAATTCCTTCCTGAAGGTCACATTCCATTTTTGTCCTTCATTCTTGCGTCACGTTTTGGAGGTCATTGTAGCATTACTCTTGCTTGTCCACCCTAGATAGGAACGACAGATTAAGGCCCCCTCCCCACTGAGCCACAGAACCTCCACTGAACATTGTGACAGAAGCTATCCATCACGGCCGTCTTTAACAGAGGGTTGGGGGATCACGGCTGGAATGGTCCTGGTTAAAGTTTAACCCGCTGGCTTCCTATTCACTGGCAGAGAGAGAGTGAAGCCTGCATCCAAGCCATTCCCACCTTCGCCCACTCACCTGTCAATGCTTTGACTGCATCCATCTGCTGGTGAACCCCGGCACGCCCTACATATCTGTTACAGAAGCAGTGTGGGTGGAGGTCAGGGCTGTGTTAGCGTGTCAGAAGCAAACGGAAGCATGTTAAGAGTGGAGAGGAGGATAGAGTCAGACACGTGCCATTCTCAGAGTTGAGTAGCTATTATTTTTTAGTTAGTTACTTAAGTGTTTACTTTTGTAATTTTTTACCATTATATTATACATTGATGCTGAATTTTCCAAAGCTTTCAAGGTTCGTGGCAATGAATCTTTAAATGATATTCAATCATTTTGTTTGAGGTAAGTGGTTAAAAGTAAAGATGCACACTGGTTTATCTAATACCCACCTCTAAACATCATGTAAAATAGGTGAAACAAATGATTTGACATATTTCAGTAAACAGTTCTTGGCTAGAATAATCTACTATATGCAGCAGACTGAACAACATACCGCAGAATTGCCGGAATTGCATACTGTTAAGTACCAGCCCTCTTTTAAATAATGACAAGAAATTACAATGCAACTATGCATATCTGGTCCAGAAGCATTTCCTGTAGTGGAATTTTTCTAAATATGCTCTATACTGAATATGGTCAGTACTATTTTGCATCTACATGAAAATGAAAGGCTAATAAGGGTATACATTTGTTCCAATATTGTTTCTCAAAACTGCCCCCAGCCAATAAAATAGAAAATTGAATGGGAAAACACAATTACACAGGTTACATAGATAGACAGATTCCAGTTCACTTCCAATTTAGGTTATTATTGAGGTCAGCACCTCCTGTACTGGTATTTGAGTTTAAACTCAGTGTTCAAGATCACTGATGCAATCGATGAAGTGATCAATCAAGTGTGAGAGTTTAGAAATGTAAGGTCTAGAGCATAAATTGGGGCAAATTTTTGAGGAATGCTACAGGTTCTGTCAAGACCAATATGAATTTCCATACTGGTTCAGACTGGTTAGATGCTGGTCTAGATGGTAGACCAGCACATCCATGCTGTGCACCACCAAAACCTGATTAGTGAAGCTGGTTGACAAAAGAAGTCTAAAAGTTTAAACACTGCCTTAATACAACATGATCACACTGGAACAACATGTTGCTTCCGAAAGTTTATGTACCCTAAAATCAACCCCATTTTGCCATATTTTTAACAGGTGTCAACCCCCATCAAACATGTTTGCATCAATTCATGCGCAAACACATTTTTCTGTAGGGCTATTGATAGCATGTTGCATGAGCAAGCTCCAAGACCCAAGACCAAGTCCCATGGGAACAGGAAGTAATCATGTTCACATAAACAATGAGTACGAGGTTGCATTAATGCTCAAAAATTATGTTTGTACTCCACTCAAGGCTAGGTTTAGGGTTGGGGTTTGGGTTCCTGTTGACTGTATTACATCATTTACAACAAAAAATACAACTTGATTTTGGCTCCACTCTGTGGACATTTCACCAAGAAACAGGAGCTCACATGTGCCCATATATTCAACATCAAGTCCAGCTTAGGTCACTGGGGGCAGTGATTTGAATTTCAGTTAGCACAGGCTGATTTCAGCTGAAGAACTTTTGACCTACTGCTTCTGAATTCACAGTGTGATCTGTCTGCTTAATAACATATTTAATAATTTGAACATATTGAATACAAATATTCAATGAACACATGACTAGTATTACACAAATTATGTACATTAATAATATTTGGCATATGTACATTTATTGTTATGTGCTCCTTACCAGAAGGCGAGCTCCCCCCACTACTAAACTTCTTATGGCAGCGGGGGTGTGGTCAAGTGTCCGTTTGGAGAGAGAGAGAGTGGTAAGGGCGCTTGCACGTGAGCTAGATAATGTTTAACACATGTTTCTAATTCCAGTGAGCATGGGGAGAGCGGCATATAAGCAGCCACACCACCAGCAGAGAGAGAGAGAGAGAGAGTCTGGCACAAGGAAGGCCACGGTGCTCCTGAAGCTGCTACGTTTAATCTGTTATGTTTGTGAAGCTGATGTGTTTAAGTTACTATGTGCCTGTGAAGCTAATATGTTTAAGTCTACGTGCCTGTGAAGCTGATGAGTTTGTGAAGTTGTAAAGCATTGAAGTGGCCAATTAAATGTCCTACCTGAGCCTGGAAAAACCTGCTTCCATGTGTTCTTCTTCCCTGCTGTTTGTGAGCTGTGATACACTGGTGCCGAAACCTGGGACTCCTCGCCTCCGCGGGGCAGGAATGGGCTCTGGGGAGAGAGCAGAGTGAAAGAGAAGAGGGGAGGGGGAAGAGAACGGGGAAAACACAGGGGGAGGGGAGAGAGAGTGGGAGGGCTCTTCCGCCCTTGGGCACGATGCCATATGGTCCTCCGCCAATCGAACAGCCTCCTCCAGCAACGCTGGGTGGTGGCACTGGACCATTCCGCCGTTCCTCGCGGTAGCCGATGGACGACCTGCTCCAGTACCTCTTGATCGATTACTCCCTCTACGTCGCGATCTCCCGCCAGTAGCCGTCTCCGGCAGGCGTCTCGGAGCCGTTGGGTGAAAGCAAACGGGTGGCCGGTCGTCTCCAACTTCAATGACCGGAAAAGCTGGCGACGCTGCTCCAGACTGCAGCCCACCCACTGCAGGATGGTCTTTTTCAGGTCCTCATAAGCCAGGAGGTTCGCCGCCGGCAGTTGTTGTGCTGCGAGCTGGGCCTCCCCGGACAGCAACAGGAGGAGCCTGGCCACCCACTGATCATGCGGCCAGCTCCATATCTCAGCGGTCTGCTCAAATAAGTAGAGGAAAGCTTCCGTGTTGTCCTTGCCCCCATCTTCAGAAGCGTGGATGGGGGCATGGCGCTGTAGTTGTCCGGGGAGGCGGCCGGGGCTCTCTCCTGGCTGAGAAGGCTCCAGATCGCATGCCAGTCCTCTGCTTGAGCCTGAAGGATCTCAAAGAACTGGCGATCTTGATCTTGCCGGAGCTCAAGCAGGGAGTGTTGGTGGGACTGGTGTAAACCAGCGAGGGATTTGAGGATCTCTGCCAACTGGGAGGACTCCATGGGGCGTACTTCAAGATCCCGGGTTTCGGCACCAGTGTAACACAGCTCACAAACAGCAGGGAAGCAGGTTTTTCCAGGCTCAGGTAGGACTTTTAATCGGCCACTTCAATGCTTTACAACTTCACAAACTCGTCAGCTTCACAGGCACATAATAACTTAAACACATCAGCTTCACAAACGTAACAGATTAAATGTAGCATCTTCAGGAGCACCGTGGCCTTCCTTGTGCCAGACTCTCTCTCTCACTCTCTGCTGGTGGCGTGGCTGCTTATATGCCACTCTCCCCATGCCCACTGGAATTAGAAACAGGTGTTATACATAATCTAGCTCAGGTGCAAGCGCCCTTACCACTCTCTCTCTCTCCGGTCAGACGCTTGACCACGCCCCTGCTGCCACAGCCACATTCAGCTTTGGCTTGCTATCTGGGGGCTTTAAGCCAATAAGACTTAAGTTTTATTTAAAGCTGCTTTGAAACAATATGTATTGTGAAAAGTCTACACAATTAAAATGTATGACTTGCTGGTTAAAGTAGTTTAGAATTCTGGTGGAGACACCAGCACAAGAGAAGCCTATGCTCCAAACTGCAACGTACAACAAATCTATTCACAATGGAAGAGAAGAAACCAACTCATCAGCTTATAAACCCCACTCAGAGTCCCTTGCACGTCCCGCGTCCATTCTCCGAATCGCTGAAATCATGCATGCCCCGCCTGACTTGATTAGCCATGATGAGATGACCTGACCTCTTTTGGTGAATTAATAATGTATTTATTTTTGCCCGTTTGACACAGAGATGGTGTGGGTGAGGGTTGATGTTGGGAAAGGGGGCGAGTTTATGTGGGTGTGGAAGCTGTCTGATTGCACAAACCCAAGAATCTATCATCTGTCAGTCTGCATTTTCTAGCTCTGAGCTGAGTCAATGACAGGTCTGGGGTTTTGCTTCACTTCCACAAATAACATTAGAGAAATTGTGTTTGCACCGTCTCTGTGGTGATGTCCCAAGAGCATGTTGAGTATGCTGGGTCAATTGCATTTTTATAATGCTTCCCAGCTTTGGTGTCTTCATGAGGTCCCAGCACCTGTAGTAGAGGAATCAACCAGAACTTGGTTGTTGATTGGGAAATGCTAAACTGTCTTGAAAACAGCTTAGCTACTGACATGCCACTGAGAAAATTATTTAAGCTAGTAGCATCACTAATTTTAGTTACAGTATGTACTCCCCAACACTCAGTATGTTTACATGCACAGTTATTATCGAGCTATAGTGGCTTTTTGCAAATTCGAGCGAGAGCCTTTATTAGTTTGTCCAAGTATACATGACACAATGTGTAATCCAGTATTTAAAGGAATGTATACACTTGAGAGAGATTTTTCTAAAAGTGCCTTCTCAATGTGGACAAAATGCCAAAACATAGTGAAAAAGATGCTTTTTCAGATGAAAACTTATTAGTGTGGACATGGCCTTAAGTGAAGGTCTAAATCCACCACTAAATCTGTGAATTACGTAATCAAATTAAAAACAATGGAAAAATATAAAATGATTAAAGTTGCTGATTATAAGTATAGAAACAATATATTTAGATTTTATTGTAAAATGTTTAGATATTTGCAAATATACAAGAAGTTTGATAATGTAGGGAGACCGACTGATTGTGTTATTAACAGTGCGTCATGGGAGTGGACGGTCGCTGCAGAGCTCTTTTGGCTCGCTTTGTTCAATGTGATTTTCTGATTGGTGGATCGTTTCCCTTCAAGATCTTGGATAGTGCCATTTTTTATTTATTTTTTACCAGAAAATCAGCTATTAAACATGATTTTATAAAAAGGAATTTGAAATAACGTGAACTGATGGCTTCAACAGGTATACCATCGATTAACAACCTTGGAGCTCACAGTAGGTCTGTCTTTATAGGTTTATAAGTTATCGTTAAAAATCAGTTTGTCTATCGAGAAAATGAATGGGACTTTTACTTCCGGAACTGTTAGGGAACTGGACTGTTGCACTCTTTTGTGGTCCGACTAACATGTATACAGTATGGATGAAGCCGAGCTACAATTGCATTATCTAGGTCTGTCAGTCTGAATTTGAAAAAATCAATACAATTTCAATACAACTAAAAAAGCATTGACTTGACATTTTAAAAAGACGAATTATTGTTTTAGTTCGACTAAAATTGACCTTTCAAAGTGAATGTAGACATATAGTATTGTTGAGTAGCTATCTGTGGTAGAGGTATCAACTAAAACTTGTTGGTTGTCGACCTACTGGGTGTGTAGTAGCATCTACTAAACCTGGTCCATTAAAAAAACCTGAGATGTCCTCCAGTGTCTACTGGTGCATGAAGAGGCTCTTCAATATTTAGTAGAAATGAACTATGGTCTCCCTGGACCAATCCAGCCTTGAATTGCTACAATTCACTGTTTATGACCCTTTTGTCTTAATGTTTAAGCCGTCTATATCCTTGAGGATGAGAATAAGGACCAGGGGAGCCCTCCAGCCAAATATAAGACATAAAGAATAATTAAAAATAAATGCAGGGATTTTGTGTTCTCATATATGCCTGACTTTCCTTCCTTCTTTCCTTTTTTATAGCCTCTCAATCTATTTTTAATGAGCCACTGAATATTAACTGGATTTCAGGCAAAGTGCCATCTCCCATGAAAGAGATGGATCGCAAGGCACGGCCTAAACAGGGGTGGGGCAGGTCTACAGAAGCTTCATATGTAAACAATTGTTCTAGTCAATTACAATTACAATCAGCCACAGTAGGGGACACATCAACATCGATTGCTATCCCTGTACCTCCCTGTAAAACTCAGATCACTGCATGATAATGATGTAAAGAGGTAAAAACAAAAAAGAAACAAGAAATTGAGAGGTTGATACGAATGATTTGATCATTTAAGGAGAAGAACCGTAAAAACTTAAGCTCATAGCGGCTCAGTAATGTATGTTATTGTAGGTACAAGACCGTTCATGTGTGTTGTAGCCCCATAGGCACAAAGGGCAGCCTGAGGTCTGGGGTAGAACAGAGGCAGATTTCTGAAACTTACCCCCCTGCAGAGCTACTGATCCCCCCCTCCCCCCACCCTCTTTGTCAGGGGCTTCTTGGGAAGCAGTGATTAATGAGATGTTGTCCTGCGGTCCCAAAAATCTCGCTAAAAATTTCAATTCGCCATCTCTTGTTTTTGCCAGCAGTGGTCAAGACGAATTGGACAGGGTTATGAGATGGTGGGGGGAGGGGGGGCGGTGTTAGGTTGGCATGGGCCTTTTAAAAGTGAACACATTTATGGCTACTTAGAGCAAATTGATTTGATTGCACTGGAAAAATATGTTAACACGCCTGGCATTTTTATGGGCTATTTGTCTTTGGAGTCACCGGCTTTTGTGCTTAAATGTGTGTGTGGGTTTTGTTAGTGTATTTGCATATAGGGTGTGTGTGTGTGGTTATGTTGAGATTTATTTATTTCTGGATGGGTCATCATGAGCAGTGCTCTTGGTGTGCACTTTAACTCCGTGCCAATAACAGTCTTGCGATGATTAACGGCATATTACTGCAGTACTATATGGACCTGTGACTGGGTGAAATACATTGGACTGGAAATATTACAACTGAGAATTGATGCTGACACCCTCTTACGGTTTTCCCAACAGAACTGTGCAGTTTATGAACATCAAATTTTCATATTAATTTGGGAAATGTATTTCATATGGGCATGTTGCCCCTGACAAAGTCCCTGATTCAGGCATGTTTACATATATTTCTATGTGTTTAGAAGCACATGCATTGAAACTCTGGCAATTTGCAAAATGGAATACTAATGTACTGCTGCTTACTATTTAAAAAAAAAAAAAAAATAGTATGTGAAACAGGACATTCTGTATATGCAATAATTAACATTTCAGACAGTATGCTACATTCTTTATCATGTTACATGTTTACAGCAAGTGGCATCCAGTTATCATCTCAGAAATAGTAATTTAATAGTTGGGGTGTGGTGTGTCTCGGCTGTTCGGCCCCGTTTTGTGGCCAGCCCATCGGGAAAAGTCCCGGTTCTCCCTATGGCCAGTCCGCTCCTGCATGTATACTACACATTTCGGCAAATGTAATCAGGTTATTCCATACAAACAAAACATTTGCATATTGTGCACAGTGTACTACTACAGGACAAGGGTTTGAGACTAATCTTCTTGTGTTTAGTAAATGGGTATTCATTCACATATTTTTATGCAAATTTTAGGAAATTGCATAAAAAATTGTGTTTGGAAACAACAATATGTAAATAATTTTTTTTAAAAGATGAAATCGTTTAAATGCTACTAAATCAACATAAAGAAAATATTTTTAAATGTACAAACATTTATTGCTTCGTTCTGTGCATGATCTGTCAGTGACAATGACAGCAAAATGCTGCGCCTGCAAATTAGTCCATACTGATTTGCTAAATCATACACGTTTATTACTTTTGCTGCAGGGATTTTGTGTGTTCTCTGAGATTCAGGGAGATCTGCTTAGCCAATATACAGGCTTACATATTCAATTGAGCAGGGGTGTGCATTTATTTTGGTACAGGGTCCACATCAGCCTTTAAGTAGAAAATAAAAAGCTCTGCATATTCCTTGCATCTTTTAAGCCCAGAAATAGTAGTTCACTCATTCAAATGCATGATGCACAATTTGTGTATACAGTGTATGAAGTGTATATAGTACATGACTTATGGGACTATTCTGAAATTGCCTGAAGTTTTTCTCTACAAATAATACTTTTCTATCAGGTGTTAGAAAAACTGAATAAAGGCGAGGTATAATTGTTTATTTTACCATCGATAGGCTATTCTTCAATGCAATGGTAATTTATTATTCAATTTAACACTCTCTACTTCAGGGGTCTGTTTTAATAGTAAAATAAAATATTCGGAAATGATAGATTTTAAATGCTTCTTTTAATGTTTAGTTAATGTTTAGCAGACCCGTTTAGTTATTTTAATCTCAAAACATTAACTACCAATTTACACGCTCAGTGAGTCATGATGCAGGTCTTGTCAATGCTTTGTCTGCATATGGTTTGGCATCCCACTCAGCACACAAATGAATAAAACTGGCTGCATTTTGATGATAAATGATTACTGCCAGAGTAACATTCGCATACAGGTGTGAGGGACTTCAACACTTTACTAATTTTACACAAATAAAAAACATATTCCTCTCTCGCTTGCTTTTGCACTAAACAGCACACAGAGCCTCATGAATGGACAAGGAGTGGCTGTATCACACATTTCGTTGAGCAGAATATCGCACTACCGATAGTTACCAATGTTTTTTCGAAGAGGAGAGAGGGCACGCACTCGCATACATTGTTGCCAGATTGCACACATTAAGTATAACATTAAGCCTAATATTTCCAATTTGTGCAAGTACAAATCTGTGATTGGGGAGTCACATCTATTATCTGGCAACCCTGAACATATTAAATGCTTGTGGAGGTGTGTTAGGTCCCAGAGATCTAATAAAAAAAAAAACATAAATTTGATAAATTTGCCCTGGTGCTCTAATGTTGATTTGAGGGTGCTTAGCACCCCTGTAGAAGTTTGTCATAGCGTTTTGTCTGCGTGCTCCAAACAGCAAGTAATTTATTGGATTTAATAAAAGAGCCAATCTATTTTTCACCAATTTGCCCAGAGGTGACGAATTTGTTCTCATAAACACATGGGATGGATAATAGTTTTAGCTATATTTCAAATGTAAGGAAATTAAATCCACAACTTGGATGGAAACAAGACTGTGACCTCTCACGTGTTCAGGAAAAATACAAACACAGTCCTGTTAAAGGAATAGTTCACCCAAAAATTTGTCAATGTTGTCATCATTTACTCACCCCAATGTCATTTCAACCACATTACTTTCTTCCTTCTTTGAAACACAAAAGGAGATCTTAGGCAGAATGAAAGTGGAAGTTAATTTAAATGGCACCATAAAAGTACCATGAAAGTTATGCACTATAAGTTATGCACTTTATGACTTATGCACTATATTCCAAGTCATCTGAAGCCAAAATGTAAGTTGTTATTCCCTGATTATCTTCCCCTCTTGAAGCTTAGCAGTATAAGTCAACATACACTTTCCTTGAATGAAAACAAAGGCTCAGTCATTCTGCCTCATTTTGTGCTTCACAGAGGGAAGAAAATTACACATGTTCAGAAGTTCAGACATCAGGGTAATGATAACCTAATGTTCATTTTTGGATGAACTATTCCTTTAAGAAAGATGGAAAAAAAAAACATATCAGAGAAAAGGGGGAAAGAGAAAGATTTCAGGACATTAGTGACAAAGAAGGGTAATAGGGAAACCTAAAAGGAGACGTTTCACTGGTAATTAATTTACTTTGATACATGCATGACTGTGTGATGAAGTGTCTCTCTGCACCCCCAACCCGATCAACCAGACCCCTTGTTTTACTAAATAAAATTTGATTTGCTCACACCCATCCATCAGTCCTATCATATCACACCAACCACACACATCTTTGTGCATGTTGATTGTGAACTCTGCAGATCCAGAGATGCATCTCAAGGGCATTTTTGTGTGTGCTTGCCTCTATAAGTCTGTAAATATATCCAGACAGTGGCCCTCATTCATGCATGCCATGACCAAACTGCAGATATCATACCTGATGAGCTCACTTAAGAGATACACTCGCCGACCACTTTATTAGTTACACGGTCGAAATCCCTGAGATCACATTTTTTCCCCATTCTGATGATTGATGTGAACAATAACTGAAGGTCCTGACCCATATCTGCATGATTTTATGCATTGCACTACTGCCACATGTTTGGCTGATTAGATAATCGCATGAATAAGTAGATGTACAGGTGTACCTAATAAAGTGGTCGGTGAGTGTATGTGTCATATATTCAAAACGACTGAGTAAGAGAAAGGGATGATCATCTCTTGCCAACTACTTGAGTGAGTGTTATGGGTGTGAACTGTGGTGTTTTGGGATAAACCCAGGAATTCATTTGGGATTTATGAGGAGAGGAAACCCTGACACCCACCATCAGTACATCAGTAATTAAGAAAAAAAAAAAATGCATGTCTAATTCTTACTCAAAAAAATTGCTAAGTTTCTTCCAAAAGTGTTAGCAATTGTGTCAACTAGCTTTGTTCCTTTTTATATGACTTAATCAAGCACTGACAGTTAAAATGCAATTTTTCTCCAGCCAAAACTGTCGTTGTGATCCAGTTCAGCCCATACAAAAATCGAGAGTTCATGGCAAATTTGCCGCAAACTTCCAGCAAATTGTCCATTGTTGCCAAAGGTTTGCAGCTGGTTCACCACTACCAGTGAAGAGCTGCAAACCTCTGGCAAACATTTGTGGCAAACCACAATGAGTGGCAAATTTGCGAGAACTTTTTTTTTTTGTAAGGGAAAGTGTCACCTATTGTTATGTGTAAGAGTTTTTAACCCATTTTAAGTAAATATAAGATTAGCTATTATTTAATTACTTCAAGGAAACTTTGCAATTCTACTATACTGGGTCTCTAAGGGCTTAGGGCAGTCTTCATTTAGTTTATTCCTGTGAAATTGCCATTTAAAGCTGCCTATGTGTGCTATCGGAATTATCGTACTTCAACTTCTGAAGTGGAAATTACGAGTATGTCACATTCAAGTGCTTTGTTGTTGGAAAAGCAGTTGCAACCAGGTTCAGTCATACATATTTCTTGAGGAACTTTTATTTTGACATCATAATACATATTTCTCAGATAGCTTGCTGATGATAATGGGATTTTGGTCAAATACATGCTATTTTCATGGTGTAAAAATGTACAACATGCATTATCTGGTTGCTGATATAAATACATGAAAATGACCTAAACGGCAAGGGCTAACCATTAGCTGTATTTAGAAAAAATTAATAAAACCTGTAATTTTCTACAAAAACTGTACTCCGCCATGTTGAAATGATTTAGACTCCTCCCATCTCAGAAACTCGGGTATCAAAATGATCTGTGCATTTCTCAGTCATAATTATGACTTGAGGGGTCGTACATGTGCAACTTCCGAGTGGGTAAATCGTATTTACAATTATTCCAATAGCATGTAAAGGCAGCATAAATCACAACATCATTGCTGGTCATCAGCCAAAACACACACTGAGAAATGCAATGAAAAAAAGTGTACAACGAGTATCTGGATGATGTACTTCTTCAACCGTGTTTGGAATGTTAGACACTTCAAGGTCTTAATGGCTTGCCCTGCGTAGCGGAAGGGGCAGTGTTACCTGGCCGCAATGTTGGCCTGACAAAACAGTGGTAATTAATGGTAAATGCCTGTACAAAAATCGAGAGTTCATTGTAAATTTGTCACAAATTCGCCACTGATAATTTTCACATACAAATGAGCTTTGCAGAAAGCTTGCGGCAAATTGTTGCCAAAGGTTTGCTGGCAGGTTCGATGAACATACACCGCTTTGTAGTGGACACGTCACTGTACACATCACTGGACTTCCTGTTTCTGACTGCATGCTGCACAAGTGTTTGTAGCCTGCTTAGCATTGCTTATTCTTATTCTCATACGTTCGTCTTTTTATCCTTTGTCATTTTACCATGTATTTCGGGTTTTTCCGGTTTTTTACTGTTTCATCTGTGTGTATTTTACCTGTTGCTGCTGGCGTCTACCTGCTAGCTTTTTTAGCAATGCTTATCTATCTGTTTTCAGACTTTAGTCCTTAACATCTGCCATTTTTCAGCGTGCATCGGGTTTTCCCCCACATTATTCTCTTATCGCGATTCAACTGCGTGCATTTTACAGCGTGCACCCGTTTTTTTCTCCTCTGTGTTACACTGATTATTGCGTCCATCTCAAAGCACTGCTTATCAAGAACAACCATAATGTCATGGTTACTTTCGTAACCTCTGTTCCCTGATGGAGGGAACGAGACGTTGTGTCGATGTAGTGACACTAGGGGTCACTCTTGGGAGCCCGAAACACCTGTGATCTTTTTTTAAAAGGCCAATGAAAATTGGTGAGTGGAATTTGCATGCCACTCCCCCAGACATACCGGTATAAAAGGAGCTGGTATGCAACCACTCATTCAGGTTTTGTGCTGAGGAGCCGAGATAAGGTCCCGGCCATTTTAGCAGGTAGTTCAGCATTATGGCAAGAGGGACACAATGTCTCGTTCCCTCCATCAGGGAACGGAGGTTACAAAAGTAACCATGGCGTTCCCTATCTGTCACTCATTCGACGTTGTGTCAATGTAGTGACACTAGGAGTCCCTATACAAAACGCCACAACTAATTGAACTGTGTTACGTGAAGTGGCGGTGTGTGACGGGTAGACTGCTGTGTGCCTCGTAGCCAGCGCACCAAGCCGCCACGTAACCTCCCCCAACGTTCTTTATGAGCGTCGAACAGTCCTTCAGGAACAAGTCGACTGCCCAACGAATAGGTGGATAGGCTAGCCCAGCCGAGGCCTCTTTTCCTTCTCTTTTCTTCCCAAAAAAGTGGAATTTGTTAACTGACTGGGAGCCCAAAGTGTCTACGTCGGGGGGGGTGTCACTCCCAAGGGGAAGACATCGCGGAGACCACACCCCGCCCAAAAAAGGGGGGGGGGGATTTTGAGTGTAAATACGTCACATGGTCTTTAACGAGCCTTGTCGGAAGTATGTCATGTGCAGAGGTCCCATGGTAGGTCCTACCCAAAGGGGGAGGAGTTTCTACAAAGCATGGTGACCGGGGGCAGAGGGGCCCCTGCCCAAGGAAGATGCAGTTTACCAACAGGGAAACAATTTTGCGGAAAATATCACATGGGGTTGCCTTCAGGGAACCAGTGCATGCAGAGCACCTATCTCAGTACAGGACCTCATTAGCACACTTACTGAGCCAGCAGCGATTTTCTCCGCAAACTGCCACAGGGCTAAGGAGGAAAGTCATCCAGGGATCACAGTCTGTGAACACTACTGGGAGTCAAGAGCGCACGTCTTCCCCTGGCCAGTTGTCCCGGAACTTACCTGCTCGTGCCTGCCACTACTCGGGACGAGACCGGCTCAACCCAGAGATTGTAGAACCTCGCAAAGGTGTTGGGTGCTGCCCAGCCAGCTGCTCTGCAGATGTCTGCCAAAGAGGTGCCACTGGCCAGGGCCCAGGAGGCCGCTATACTCCTGGTAGAGTGGGCTCGTAACCCTGCAGGGGGTGGCACATCCTGAGCCTGATATACCATCGTGATGGCGTCAATGACCCAGTGGGTGATCCTCTGTTTGGAGACAGTGCTTCCTTTCCGCTGTCCACCAAAGCAGACAAAGAGCTGCTCGGAGCTTCTAAAGCTCTGAGTGCGATCCAAATAGATGTGTAAAGCTCACACCGGACACAGCAACACCAAGGCTGGGTCTGCCTCCTCCTGGGGCAGCACTTGCAGGTTCACCACCTGATCCCTAAAAGGGGTCATGGGAACCTTGGGCACATAGCCCGGTCGGGGTCTCAGGATCACGTGAGAGTAAACTGGACCGAACTCCAGGCACGATTCGCTGACAGAGAACGCTTGCAGGTCCCCTACCCTCTTGATGGAAGTGAACACAGTCAGGAGGGCAGTCTTGAAAGAGAGTGCCTTAAGCTCAGCTGACTCCAAGGACTCAAAGGGAGCACCCCGTAGACCCTGAAGGACTACAGAGAGATCTCTCGGGCGACCTCAACACCGCAGCGGATATGCTGTCACATCAGGTTACCCTCAGGGGAGAGTGTAGACTCCACCCTCAAGTGATCCAGCTGATTTGGAGCCGATTCGGTCGAGCACAGGTAGACCTGTTTGCTTCCCGGGAATCCTCCCACTGCCCCTCTTTGGTACGCCCTGACCGAGGCACCTCTCGGTATAGATGCGTTGGCACACAGCTGGTCCCCTGGACTACGCAAGTATGCATTTCCCCTTGTGAGCCTACTTGCACAGACCCTGTGTAAGGTCAGGGAGGACAGGGAGCAAGTCATCCTAGTAGCACCCTACTGGCCCACCCAGACATGGTTCTCGGATCTCACGCTCCTCGTGTCTTAAAAAGACGCGTCTTTAAAAAGACGTTCCATGTGTGCCGCTCTTTCAGAAATAAAATATACTCTTTTAGAATATACTCTTTTAAATGTTCTGCCGAAGTGCCCAGGGGCGTTCTCTGCAAACCACAGATGCAGAGGGGGAGAAGCTGCTGAAATGCACCATAAGATCCAGCAGAGAGAGGTGAATGAACTCGGTGGATGAATTCAGCTCAATGAATAGAACCACTCGGCTCCGAAGAGAAAAACCTGAATGAGTGGTTGCATACCAGCTCCTTTTATACCCTTATGTCCGGGGGAGTGGCATGCAAATTCCACCTGCCAATTCTCATTGGCCTTTTAACAAAAGATCAGAGGTGTTTGGGGCTCCCAAGTGTGACCCCTAGTGTCACTACATTGAACCAACGTCGAGTGAGTGACAAATAGGTAACAACAAACAATTGTGTGAGGGATTCACATCGATCTCAAACCCTCACCACTCAGGAACAACCAACAACAACAACAACAACAAACAACTGCGGTAAGTCATGGCATCCACTCATGTTATTTCTTCCTGCATTGCATGTCACATGTTTACAATAGCTTCTTCCGTCAGCAGTGAGGTATTCACATGTGATAAATGTAAGGAATTAGTCAGGCTGACGGAAAAGTTTCATGAGTTAGAGGCACACATCCGAATGCTAGTGGAGGTCAGTGAGAAAGAGAAGCTGGTAGATACTGTTTCGGTTGCAGGCTGTACAGAGAGCAACACACACACTTTGGTTCCGGCTGTAGAGCCCCTGTAGCAGGGCGTTTGGGTGATGTCTCGGCGGCTTACTTGCTCAGCAAAGCGATACCACTCTTCTGTTCCTGTTAGGGTTTCCAGTCGATTCTCCCCACTCAGTGATGCACCCACTGAGAATCATGTTGAAAGAGCCCTTGTTATTGGTGATTCTATTGTAAGGAATGTGAAAATAGAGACTCCAGCCACTATTGTTAAATGCATTTCAGGTGCCAGAGAGTCTGACATCAAATAAAATTTACAAGTGCTGGCTAATGCTAAACGTAGATTTTCTAAAATTGTTATTCACGTCGGCACTAATGATGTCCGGCTTCGCCAGTCGGAAATCACTAGAGATAATGTTAAAGAGGTGTGTCAATTGGCAAAAACGATGTCAGACACTGCAATATGCTCTGACCCCTCCCTGCTCATCGTGGTGACGAGGTTTATAGTAGATTAGTGTCACTGAATGGCTGGATGTCTGAGTGGTGTCTGGAGAATAGAATAGGATTTATAAATAATTGGAAGAGTTTTTGTGGTAGACCTGAAATGCTAAAGAGAGAAACGGACTCCACCCCTCCAGGGAAGGTGCCACTCTCCTCTCTAGTAATTTGGCTCATAGTCTTAATAATTATAGTATTTGACTAACTGAGGCCCAGGTCAGGAAGCAGACAAACTGGCTAATCCGAAAGTCTGCTAGCTGCCTTGAGACGTCACACAGGTCACATAAACTTCAACACATAGAGACTGTATCACCTAGATATCATATAGAGACTGTGTCTGTTCTTTGAACTACCAAACACAGAACCCTCATTAAATCATTTAGAAAAAATTTGATTAAGGTCAAACTTTAACAAAACAAACAAATTAAAGATAAACACCATATAAAGAAAGGGCTACTAAACATTAGATCTCTTTCTACCAAAGCACTAATTGTAAATGAAATTATTACAGATCATTGTTTGGATGTGCTCTGTTTGACTGAAACCTGGCTTAAACCGGATGAATATATTAGTTTAAATGAATCTTCTCCCCCAGGTTATTGTTATAAATATGAGCCTTGTCTGAAGGGTTGAGGAGGAGGTGTTGCTACAATTTACAGTGAGGTTTTTGGTGTTACTCAGAGGACAGGATATAAATGTAAGTCTTTTGAACTAATAATGCTAATGTGACACCGTCAGATATATATATAAATTAAAAAAATTCTGTCGTCTTTTACCCTTGCTACAGTATATAGATCACCCGGCATTTGTGGAGTTGCATTAGCATGGTTTAGGTCCTATTTAGTAAATGTAAATGAGGAATTGTCAAACCAAACAAAAGTAAACTATGGAGTGCCACAGGGATCAGTCTTAGGGCCTTTGCTTTTCTCCTTGTATATGCTTCCCCTGGGAGATATTATCAGGAATCGTGGAATAAGATTCCACTGTTATGCCGACGATACCCAACTTTATATTTCTTCAAAACCTGATGAGATTTCACAATTCTCCAAATTAGCAGAGTGTATCAATGAAATAAAAGATTGGATGGCCAGAAATTTCCTTCTACTCAATTCCGACAAAACAGAGGTACTAATTATTGGACCAAAAACCTCTAAAAATAAGCCGCTAAAATATCATTTGACTCTCGATGGATGTACTGTTACATCATCATCAACAGCGAAGAACTGTTATATTTGATACTAATCTGTCCTTTGAAAATCAAATTACAAATGTTTGTAGAACAGCATTCTTCCACATAAGAAATATTGTTAAATTACGACACATGCTCTCTGTTGCTGATGCCGAAAAACTAATTCATGCGTTCAGGACCTCAAGATTAGATTATTGTAATGCATTACTGGGAGGATGTCCAGCAAGTTCAATAAATAAACTTCAATTGGTTCAAAATGCAGCAGCCAGAGTTCACCACTACCGGTGAAGAGCTGCACACTTCTGGCAAACATTTGTGACGAATCACAAGCTTATTTGCAGTGAAAATATTGAGTGTCAAAGTTGTGGCAAGTTTGAGGCTATATTTTTTTGTAAGGGTTTAGCTAATAGCTAAAACTTCTGTGAAGACATCACCTTACAAATGTGAGTTGAATGCTTTACCATAAAACCACGCTGTGTGAATATGTTCATTATTTGAAAATGTTGAACTGAGTTTGGCTAATGTGCTAAAGAAAGCGACAACACATCACATGCTTTTGAAACGTCACTTCCGTCAGCTGATAAACAGTGAATGCTTCCGTGTAAAAATACTTGTGTACTATTTGAGACAATACTACACTTTCAAAATGCATACACCAGATGGCCGATTGCATAGTGTATAGTGCGTCATTTGAGACACACCTACTGTATTCATAAGAGTTGCTGCTCTCTTTGATTTGAAAGCTCCTTACTACATTATCATGCAAATCAATGGAGATGCATATCACCAGGACATGGCTGCTCGTGAATATTACATTAATGGAAACCAAGCACGCTTTTTGAATATTGAATACTGAATAGGTCATGATATAATCCAATAATCTCAAACTGATACCCTGCTGCTTTTCCAACCAATCTTTAACAGAGCCTCAACAGTGATTGTATGGTTTGTTACGAGGGGCAGTATTAGTTGACGTTATCGCCACATTTGCCGCTTGGGATTGAATGATTGCTGGGATTATGATGTCATGACAGGTCTGAGGTTAGATAAAACAAATGTGAATAATTAGAGTGATCATTAAACTGTGCTGATTTGGTTATTGGAAATTAGAGAGATGGCACTATGATGTCACCTATCACAGTATCAGTTTCTTTATATAGCCATGTGGAGAGATGGTTAGTCATATCACCTGTATGTTTTGGAAAGGAGTTTTTGTGTGGGAATACTGTCACTATCACTCTGTCTATCACTTTATCTGTCCTTGCAATATTGATAATGGACCAATTCAGTCATTTTATTGAACTGAGACACAAAAAAATACATTGAAATTTGTCTTGAAAGCATTGGAACAGAGATAACTAGAACATACAGAAAATGGTAATGTAGATTTTACCTTGCATCCTATCCCAGTCTCCTCCCTTTATTATATCCCATAAATTGCTTTGTGGGCCTATTTTGACTGTAGTTCAGAACTAGGAATGACTACATGTTTTAAAAGCATTAATTTGTGTGAATTACAACATGGTTTCAACTTTTCTCTTGGCCAGGCCATGGTCCATTGGGCCATGTCTACATATCATAATGTATATCCATTCCTCTCAAACACCCCCTGTATCTACAAACTATCGATTCTCCCCATAAAAGGTGTTTAATTCAATCAAAGGAACAGATATGCTGTGTTGCTGGGTTTCTGTCGATAGTCATTAAATAAATGACCGAAGTTCTGAATCTACAGTATGTATCAATACACTGGTGGGTTGGAGAGAACCATGTATAAACTAGGGCTGTCAAATTAATACATTTATTTCATGCTACTAATTATATAAAAATATGGCTGTCAATGATGTGCCGATTAATCAATCACAATTTATCGCATATAATCAATATTTACTGAGAAACATCCCTAAATATAGCAAACTTAGTATCTAATAAGTATTATATTATATTAATAATCATAATTGTAAATACAATATATAATAAATATTATAATTCAAATACATTACATAAATCATATATTGTCGTAGGAGACAAGTAAAGCATTTAAACAAATCAAAAATTGGTTTAAAAGTCAAAGTATTGTTTGTTTAATTTCTTTATCATTGAAAATAATCCCATAACCCTTGTGGTCTATTTCCGTCTGCTCTATTTGTAATTGTTGGTCTATCGATGTACTCGTGCATCAGGCGCTTTGGATCATCTCACTTTGGTTGTGCTGCATCTGATAAGTTTTCAGCGTCTCTAATCATAAATGCTGTATTTTTAGAACAATGTGTCTAGTTAAAAAATAACTTGTAATTTGATAATTGATTAATCGGATAAAAAATCCACATTTTATTTACTGTATTTTATAAAAAAAAAAAGTTAAACATAAAGGATTGTATGTTATACATTGTGTTTTAAAATATGTTTAAAATATAAATGTTACAATATAATACACATAGTATTTACATTGGATATATGAGTTATTTTTTGATCATCTAAGCATCTGGAACCTTTTGAAATATTTTTTTTTTTTCTTCAAGGTGCTGTGGGAAATCAAACTAAACTTACTCAAGTTATAACATTATGACTGTACGCTCAAGTAGACTACTGCACTGGGTTAGGACTGAGCTGTTAGTGAAAAATGTGTTCCCTATTCCATGACCAATGTTGTTTTCTTTTCATCCGGCTATTATTTATTTAGGTAATCTTTTGGAATATCTGATGTCAAACCAGGTCAGTTTGTTTTGTAATATTAAACATAATTAAAACAGAACATATTTTACACATAAGGAAAACTTAAACCATAATTTGTTCTTAAAAGTCCAGAATTTAAAGTCCTTTATGTTTACCACACTTCTTGGATTTTTTAAAGGATTAGTTCACCCAAAAATGAAAATTCTCTCATGATTGACTCACCTTTAAGCCTTTCCAGATATGTACTGTATGTCTTTCCTTCTTTAGCAGAACCGAAATGAAGAGTTTAATAAGCACATTACAGTTCTTTTTGTCCATTCAATGAAAGTGAATGGGTGCCATCAGTCTACTGGTTGTTTGACGGTCCAAATGTCATATTTAGACAGCATAAAATAATCCACATGACTCCAGTCGATCAATTAATGTCTTCTGAAGCAAATCGATAGGTCTGTGTAAAAAATATAATTGATAATTAAAACTTTAACTTTTAGCTGCTGCGTGATGTAAGCATGATAGAAGTCGGAAGCGTGCGCTTTGTATACAACAGAGGAACAAACATCATGCGAGTGTTAGGTCATTTCAAATAGCAATACAGCGGTGGGTGGAAGCAACGATTTAAAGTTAAAAACATTTTAATTATCGATTTGTTTCTTACACAAACCTATTGATTTGCTTCAGAAGTCATTAATTTTATGCTGCCTAAATATGACTTTTGGACCGTCAAACAGCCAGCAGACTGATGGCACCCATTTATTTGCATTGTATGGACAAAAAGAGCTGAAATATGCTTATAAAAATCTTCAGTTCTGCTGAAGAAAGACAGACATACACATCTGGGATGATTTAAAGGTGAGTAAATCATGAGAGGATTTTAATTGTGGGTGAATTTATCCTTTAACAGTGCATTTGTAATAATATAAAATAAATAACCACAGGTAAGACCATGAATGGCTCCTCAGTACTGTAGTTTGATCAATGTAGCTAGTATTATTTTTAGTATTGTAATAGTATTTTTATAAATAATAATAGCCTAAACACATTTAAAACTACCACGGTTGTAATAAAAATAGATTCCTCCTGAGATATTATTTAATATGAAACTATTCAAAAACATTTCTGGTATATTTTACAGTGATACATTTTAATAGCCCAAGTGTGATAATGTGTAGTTTAAAAAGCCTTGCAATTTATGTTGGTGCATGCACCAGTGTTGTCTCTTTTCCTCGCCAGTGCTGTCTAGCCTTTTGAGAGGTTTTACTGCCTCCACAGTGCTTTAAAGTAGAAAATTCTCAGTCGAATACAAACAGGTTGCATAAGTTTTGTGGTGCTCCAGAGACATAGCACAGAGCAGATCACCTGCGCATGTGTTTCTGCGGTGGATCACACGACATGCATGTGAAACCAGGCTTCCATCGCCAAGCACAGACAACAAGCTGGAAAACTGGTCACGTTTCTTCAGCTTCATCTTGCCTCCACCATTTGCATCATGTGAGCACTACTGTAAAGTGACATCACTGATGTGCATGCCACACATTTCAAAATAATCGATAATGACATTCGTTGTCGATGATTTTCATTATCAATTATTTATGATATTAGCGATTAGTAGTTGCAGCACTATTTGTAACTTTGAAAACATGTCTCAAGATTCCTGCCCAGCTGTCTTTGAGGTAAATCTGTGGAAGGATGTAATGCCTGCTTTCCTTGGTTTGATGAGGTGCGTTGCCTTAACAGCTGGAGTTGCGTTGACCACCCCTAACTGCCACAGATCTGCAAAAAACATCAAGTTGTCATATCAGATATAACTGTACACAGTTAAGGTTAGTAAGCAATTTTATCACACAAAAATCTTGTTAACACTGATAATGTTTACATGATGTGGCTATACTTTTGAAACAGTGTGTATTTTAATGTTAATGGACTGGTCCCATTCACTTCCATTTTAAGTGCCTCACTGTAACTACATTTTTTATATAAATGAGAGACGAGTTTAAATTATTTTATGTGGTAATCAACATTTTGCCACAAATGCTGTGGATTGAGATTAACTTGCATTGAACCTGGAATGTGCCTTTAATTGACATCCCTACTAAGCCATCAATCCATCTATTTAAGCTTTTCAAAAATATTTTTTCTGCCACCTTTGTTCAAGTTTTTTTTTTTTTTTCACAAGAGTTTGGACTTTGTAGTTTAGGAGTCTGAAATATTGGTGTCCCATTAGGATGGTCATTAGGATGAGGTTATTTGAACAAGCATGTACCCATCTCAATCTTCCCACTCTGTTTTTCTAAGCACCACACAGCACAAGTCAAATCCCCTGGTGCTGAGTCTCTTACCACAAGACAATAAACGTATGATGAAATAAAAACGTGTGATTCATCAAAATCAACTCCAAAGTCTACTGCCCAACAAATTAAACAATATTTCATAATCACTCTACAAGCCTGACAATGGATGCCAATTTGTAGCTATAAGGGCATCTCCATGCTGGGGAGTGTTGTCTTAAACGCATGGCTGGGTGGCGTGTAGTTAATTACCAGGACTGTACACGCTCGAGTGGCCACAGACACTCCCGTCCTACCTGTCCAATCAACTGCTCTGCAGCCAGGCGCCTACCAAGACTTCATTTATCTTGTCTGAGTGTAGGGGGGCTAATTACTGCGATGCTAACACCCCTCCACATGCGTGCACATACACATCCAAACACTATGTCCCATTGCTTGTCTTCTTCAGAGACACTATGGCACTGGTCTGGGACAGAGGAGTTGGCCAATTAGTCTTCCATTAAGGCTATCAAAGCTCTCTGGGAAACCTCCCATCAACTCAGGGCACGGTTGCACTGAAGGCCTAATAATCTGCTATATGGGTCTGCGGCTATGGTTAATCTGTGGGGAGAGGAAGGAAGAGGAGTAGAGGTCAAAAAATATATTTCCACTGCCTGTAATGGAGAATGTCAAGAACTGCAATGCTAAGGGTCAGTTAAAGATGTCCTCCCCCTCTTCTGAGGATCCAAATTGAAAGTCATCATTTACTAACCCTAGTGTCATTCCAAGCCCATTTTCTTTCTTCTGTGAAAAACAAATGTGATTTTTTTTTTTTTAAAGCTGCTCTTTTCTGTATAATGAAAGTGAATGGGGCCTGGGTCTGTCAAGCTCCAAATTGACAAAAAGCACCATTTAAGTATTATAAAAGTTGACCATATGATTTGTGTGCTTTACAGTGGCAAGAAAAAGTATGGGAACCCTTTTCTACTCAGCGGTCATTGAGTCTGTCCTCTGCACTTCAATAACTGTCTGGTTTGGTTAAGCTACGAAATCAGACATCAGAAGACTTTTGATCTGAAGGCATATGCTTAAATGTTTGAAATTAGTTTTGTAGACAAAAATATAATTGTGCCACCATATTAATTTATTTCATTATAAAACTAAAATGAAATAAAAAAAAAAAAAGTTTTTGAAATTGATGACTTGGAACAAGTAATAAAGAAAAGCAGCCAATAAGTGCCCAACATAGATGGGAACTCCTTCAATACTGTTTAAAAAGCATCCCAGGGTGATACCTCAAGAAGTTGGGAGAAAATGTCAAGAGTACATGTCTGCAAATTCAAATACTTTGAAGATGCTAAAATATAACACAGTTTTGATATATATATATATATATGTATTTATGTATGTATGTATGTATATATATATATATATATATATATATATATATATATATATATATATATATATATATAAATTGTCTATTGTGTATTCTATATATACTTTTTTCTTTTCATTATTTTTCTATTTTTTATTCAATTTTTATTATTTTTTAAAAGTCTTATTGCTGTTTTTGCATTGTTGTATACTGGAAGCTCCTGTCACCAAGACAAATTCCTTGTATGTGTAAGCATACTTGGCAATAAAGATCATTCTAATTCTGATTCTGATTCTAAATTAACTGGTTTTCTGCATTAATTGGTCATAAAATGTGATCTCATCTTCATTAAAGTCACAAGTATAGACAAACACAGTGTGCTTAAGCTAACAACACACAAACAATTATAATCTTACATGTCTTTACTGAACACATCTTATTAAACATTTACAGTGCTGTGGAAAAAGTAAGTGAACCCTTGGATTTAATAACTGGATGATACTCCTTTGGCAATAATAACCTCAACCAAGCGTTTCCGGTAGCTGCGGATTAAACCTGCACAACGTTCAGAAGGATTTTTGGACTATTCTTCCTTACAGAACTGCTTCAGCTCAGCCATATTCTTAGGATGTTTGGTGTGAATGGCTCTCTTGAGGTCATTCCACAGCATCTCTATTGGGTTGATATCTGGGCTCTGACTGGGCCACTCCAAAAGGTGGATTTTCTTTTTTTGAAGTCATTCTGTAGCGGATTTACTTTGATGTTTAGGGTCATTGTCCTGATGCATCACCCAAATTCTACTGAGCTTCAGTTGGCACGTAGCCACCCTGACATTATCCTGTAGGACATCTTGGGAATTAATTTTTCATTTTCAAGTGGTCCAGGCCCAGAAGCAGCAAAACAGAATCTGAGTTACATCTACTTGTATCTAGTTACCTTTACTTAAACAGCTGTGTTCATTCTATACAGTATGAACACCAAGTTAAGTTAACTTATCTACACAAGTTTTGGAGACACCATTACTCAATTGAATTGAGGGAATTAGTTTAATCAATCAATTGATTAAAGGCAGCTTTTTTGGGTTTTCAGTGTATATTTAATGGCTTTGGCTTCCATGTCAATTTCTATTTTGTGGCAATTTCCCTAGAAGTGACAGTTTTGCTCTCTTGAACACATGGGATGGAAACACAGCTTTAATTGCTAATTGTTTTTGCAATATTTTGAATTTTTGCAACAAAAAAAAAAAAAATGTTAAATTTTTCTCAGAGAAAAGAGCAGCCATGATATTCCTAAAAATGTCAGCTTTTGTGTTTCACAGAAGTTTGGAATGATGGGTTTGGAATGACATATGAGTGAGTAAATGATGACACATTTTTCATTGTTGGGTGCATGGTTCAATATAACTTTAAATGTATCAGATCTGTAGACATGGGCAGAAAAAAACAACAACTAGAAAACCTTTTCAAAACAACTGTAGATTACAAGATATCTACATGTGGTCCATGATTAGTTATTACTCTGATTCACTTCAATTATATTGAGATATATTGTAATTATGCGTAATTTGCATATTGGCATATTTGCATTCACTAACTTATTACATTGGGATGTAGAGTGTTTCATCTGTGATGAAAAATGTGTAGGCTGACAAAATAAATGGGTTCAAAAAATGATTGCAACTAGTGTAATAAAAACATAAATAATGATACGCTGTGGTGCATCAGAGCCATGCAAGAATAACTCATCTACAGTCTATCTGGTTTGGGCTATTTAGAGTAGAAGGGGTGGGCACCTGTGGGCTCTGATGGCTGGATTAATAAAGAAGAGCCACCGCCTAAAAAATTACCCAATTCCAGGCCTGGTGCAGCTGTTGGTGAGAGGAGTGTAATTGTGTCAGTGGTGTCCTGGCCATCCCCTGAAGCTCGCCCCTAAAGCAGTTAGCTCTTAGCCTTCGCTTGGGCGTCATCATTTTCTAGTACCCATCCATCTTCTAACTCCGATTAATTCTTTTTATTCTGGCACATCTCTCATAAATCCTGGCACACTTAATTAATTTCGCCGGCAACGCGGGGATCGCCGTAAAGTGGAATTGTTCACACAAAACCCCATATTAATTATGCTATTTTACAGCAATCTCATTGAAGGCTGTGTTTCATCTTTCATAATTACATTTCCAACAACAATGGGGGGAACAAAAGAGTCTAATTATGGATTTGGCACGCTGCTACTTCACAATAAGTCAACTCGCAAGCACTGCTGGAAAGCGGCCGGGGAGGTTACAGTGGAGGATCAATGACTCGCTTTTATTATAGCTATTATTGTTGTTATTATTTTTTTTAGCAGCAGGAAGAGACATTGTGATGTAGGGTGTGCACAGACATTTTGGCTCACCCATACCATAAATCTCATTAACAAAACAGTAAGCATTGTCAGCACCCTCCCTATTTTAGTGGCTAGTTGGATAATGGTTGTGGAGTTATTCGTGAAATGGATCAGTGCCTGTTATTTAGATCTCTTGAGCTAGGTTTGCATGAGGCACTTGGCAGGACTGACTGGTGGACACACACCCCTTTTCCAACAAAATGGTACTAGTGCCGAAGCCAAACTATGATGTAACTGACTATACTACTACATAACCAGCCCACAAATAAACAGAGCCTAATCTCATGAAAATCGTGAGACTGGTGACATTGTTGAAAAAATTATGAGTCTCCTTACATACATTGCACCAGTTCCAAGGTGAAATGTCCACTGTGTGGCGCTAAAAGTGAGTTAATGTTCTCCCAAATAGATGAGGTTTTTAAAGTTAATGATCTATCGAATCTAAACCTATACTTAACTGATAGTGTCATAAAAAGCAAACGTGAAATGACAAACACAATTGCTGAAGCAATCACGTCATTTTTTGGTGCTTCTATGACATTTTCGGCTCACGTGTCGACTCGCATGCTCTTCAGGACTCATACCCCGGTCCTTTAAATCACAAGTAGAATGCTCTATCAGTTGAGGCAGAACGTTATTACTCCGTGACAATGCGCTACACGGATGCATTTTGCCTTTGCACACCGTCTCCATGTTTACATCAGTGTCTCCCGCTGAACACTTTTACATACGCGTCCTCCCGCAACATTCTTTTTGGAGCTTGTTTTTACAAAATTATTTTTATTTTTATTAAATTATTTATTGTTTATAGTAAAGCTCATCAAGAAAATAAACCTGAATAATTATGTAATACAATAAAAACTGCTTGCTTGATTTACTGTACATAAAATAGGTGTTGTTCCATAGCTTAGTATCTAGACTTTTCAAAGCATCTAGCTGATCCAACCAATTCTTAAATAGGGATTTTTAATTTATTGAGAAAATAGAACAGTTCCGTTCTTATAATTTGCAAATTTGTGTTCACAGCACAACAACAGTCATATTCAGAATTTGTAAAAACATCAAAAAGATCAGATAGCCATGTGTTTTATATTTTTGACAAGGTCAAAATTAGTAGACTACAACGAGCACATTATTTTACTCACATACTAAATTACAGTGTGTATTATGTGTGTGAAATCTACACAAATACACATTAATAAACAGATTTTATTTTTTTATTTTTTTTATCATGTTTTGGCTTATTACATTATGAAAAGTAAACATAGTATGTAAAATAGTATAACGTAATTTGAAGTAGGTGATCCTGATTCAAAAAGGCCCAAACTGTCACAAAATGTGTCAGGAATGATAACCCAGATGCATGAATGTGTAAAAAAATAATATTATATTTTATTAAACAACGTTAAACAGAACAGGTAACACAAAACTCTCATGGGGGAAGAGAAAACAAAATCAAAACATAAACTAGAGTAAGGAAAACAACTAGGACCAACCGGGAAAAGGAACAAGATGAGAACAGACTGACTTCTAAATAAACTCACAAAATTATCTGACAAATACAAGAGGGAAGAAGGCACAATATATAGGCAACATACATGAGGAACAGGTGAAGGCAATTAACATAACAAGGACTAAACGACGGAGAGTGACAAGGGTAATGAGGAGGTGGGGACAGGGAAGCACAGGGCTAACAGAAACACAGACAGCCAATTACACATATAAACGTCAAACACACACAAACTTCTGTTGCTGTTTCTGTTGCTGACAGCACGCTGCACAAGTGTCTGTAGCTTGCTAGCCTGCTTAGCATTGTTTATTGTTATTCTTATTTGTTCATTGTTTTATCCTTTGCCATTTTACTGCGTGCTTCGGATTTTTCTGCTTTTCTACTATTTCTTCTGTATGCATTATACTGCGTGCACCCATTTCTCTCTTTTCCGCTTGTCTACATCTTGCGTCTTGACTGCGTGCATTCATTTTCTCCACTGTGTTTACAAGGATTATTGCATCAATCTCAAACATCTGCTGATTGGGAACCACATCAATCTCAATTCCTCACTGCTCAAGAACAACCAAAACAACAAAAACAACAACAAACAATTGCAGTAAGTCATGGCATACGCTCATATTATTGCTGATTGCATTGCATGCCACATGTTTACTATAGCTTCTTCCATCAGCAGTGAGGGATTCACAATGTAAGGAATTAGTCAGGCTGACAGAAAAGGTTAATGAGCTAGAGACACGCATTCGAACGCTAGTGGCGGTCAGTGAGAAAGAGAAGCCGGTAGATACTGTTTCGGATGCAGGTAGAACAGCAACCAACACACACACTTTGTTTCTGGCTCTAGAGCGCCCGCAGCAGGGCGACTGGGTGACGTCTCGGCGGCATACTCACTCAGCAAAGTGACACCACTCTCCCGTTCCTGTTAGGGTTTCCAATTGATTCTCCCCACTCAGTGAGACACCCACTGAGAATCATTTCGAAAGAGCCCTAATAACTAGTGATTCTATTGTAAGGAACGTGGAAATAGAGACTCCAGTCACTATTTTTTTTTATTATTATTTTAAGGTTTGGATTTTCTCCCTAATTTGGCGTGCCCAATTCCCAATGTGCTCTAAGTCCTCGTGGTGGCGTAGTGACTCGCCTCAATCCAGGTGGCGGAGGACAAATCTCAGTTGCCTCCGTGTCTGAGACAGTCAATCCACGCATCTTATCACGTGGCTTGTTGAGCGCATTACCGCGGAGACTCACCACGTGCCCCACCGAGAGCGAGAACCACATAATAGTGACCACGAGGAGGTTAACCCAACATGACTCTACCCACCCTAGCAACCGGGGCAATTGGTTGCTTAGGAAGCCTGACTGGAGTCACTCAGCACGCCCTGGATTCGAACTTGTGACTCCAGGTGTGGTAGTCAGCGTCTTTACTCGCTGAGCTACCCAGGCCCCCCAGCCACTATTGTTAAATGCATTTCAGGTGCCAGAGAGTCTGACATCAGATAAAATTTACAAGTGCTGGCTAATGCTAAACGTAGATTTTCTAAAATTGTTATTCATGTCGGCACTAATGATGTCCAGCTTCGCCAGTCAGAGATCGCTAGAGATAATGTTAAAGAGGTGTGTGAACTTGCTAAACCAATGTCAGATGCTGTAATATGCTCTGGCCCCCTCCCTGCTCATCAGGGTGATGAGGTATATAGTAGATTAGTGTCACTGAATGGCTGGATGTCTGAGTGGTGTCTGGAGAATAGCATAGGATTTATAAACAATTGGAAGAGTTTTTGGGGTAGATCTGACCTGCTAAAGAGAGACGGACTCCACCCCTCCAGGGAAGGTGCCACTTTCCTCTCTAGTAACTTGGCTCATATTCTTAATAATGATAGTGTTGGGCCTCATGTATTCAGATAGAAGACAAAAGCAGGCCTAACACAGTCGTAAAACCTAACTCAGGCCCCCACATACCAAGTCGTAAATCTTACTGATAAAAACCGTGCCAAAATCAAACAAAGGGAGTCCAAAACAGACTACAAATCCCATGAAGCCTTGCTCACTAAAGGATTGAACTCTCAACTCCTATTGGATGAGGCACACGACAGAACGCACCTCAACCATGACATCATCAGGAGTAGAAATACCTCTGAAATGCTTCTGGGATTTGCTTCCAGCAACTTTGCTTGCCGTGTGTAGACGCAGCTCATCGCTGTTCTCAGGTGCAGCCTCATGGCACAAGGAAGTAACGTCCGACTTGAAACTGTGGCCATACAATCTCCATCTCGCTGGACGAGTTGAGATTACTCTGTGTTCAACCGAACACTCTAACGGATCCGAAGGAGACCGCCGAGCAATCCACATCTTCATCCGTTTGCCTGCAGAAGTGAAGAGATTAAAGATTTCTCTTCCATCTTCAATCAAGTCAAAATTTCTGATTTCTCCGCCAACCCACCGAGAATCAGCAGCCGTACCTCCCGCCGACAGAGTGAGGAAATGGCCTCCCGTCATCACCTGAGCCTCGAGGAACCGAGTCTGAGTTAAAGGATGGATGAACACACATTCTGCATCCTCATGCGATTCAAGTAAGCAGTTTACGTCTGGGCAGAGATAGAATATTATAATGTGTTATTCTTGTGTTTCAAGGTTTTTGCTTGTACAGTTGGACTGTTGTGCATTTTCACCATCGCAGGTGAGACCGGCAAACAGAGTTTATCCATTAAAGAATCTAAGAACGCGGGACTGTTTACGAGCCGTCCACCACGCCTCTGAGTGATAAACTAACAGCTGCTTTCTCTCCCACGATCGCAAAATTGGCTTTGGGGCCATCACTTTATTCTCTCTCTCTCTCTCGTAGTAACCACACACACACACACACACGCGACCCCTCACAAATATCCTGGCACACATTTTTGGCTCGTAGATAGCTTCGTGCTAAAGCTCAGCTTTGTCCCTAAGCTATCGTACAAGCGGATACACACGGTAGATGCCATTGACTGGTTTCTCTCCGCCCACATTCGCAGCCATATTCCCTGGCTGGAAGTCTCGCGTGACATACTCTCCACGAGAGTCACGTCCGCCATTTTGTGCGCGTCCCTCCATACACACACACACACACACACACACACACCCTCATGTGTTATAGGATTATTTTGATTTGCATATCTAATCATATCACTGTTTAGTTTGTAGTTGTAAGTCGGAAGTTTATTGACTGCATTGTATTAATTATTAATTGATATTACTGCATAAATAAACTTTGTTTATATTACAAAGAGAAGTGTTTTGGTTTGTTTTGCATACGCCTATGTCATGCTGACGGGATGTCCGTGCTCTGATTCAAGGCTTCATTCATTGTTTTTTCCCGAAAATCGATATTCTTCGGATGTCGATTTTCCTAAGAAAACAATCTAATATTGAGACTGTTATACTATCTGGTTATTAGTCTCTGATTTCAGGGTGGTGCCCCGTCAATGTTAATCCTTATTAATATTCTGTTGATTTTTGATAATTGATAATTATCTTTGATGATTGTTGAATTTGAATGATCAATAAGCTAGTGTTAATTTTAATTAATGTTTCATCGACGTTAACAATTAACGATTATCTTTGATAATTGTTGATTTAAAGGATTAAAAAAGCTAACATTGATTCTCATCAATGTTCTATTGATTTTAATAATAAATAATTATCTTTGATAATCATTAATTATTGCTAATAACCAAACCCGCTCCTAAACGTAGCGCACTACATTTACTGGAGCCCCATATGAGGTTTTAATGAGTTAGATTCAATTAATTAATTTAAATATTAATTAATAACTAAAGAAATAATTATTAAATATTTCTGATAGTAACACTGATCTAAACAACCAGTAAAGCCCTACAGTAGTATTTGCCTAACTGGGGCCCAGGTCAGGAAGCAGACAAACTGGTTATCCGAATGTCTGCTTGCTGCCTTGAGACGTCACATAGGTCACATAAACTACAACACATAGAGACTGTATCACATAGATATCATATAGAGACTGTCTATTCCCCAAACTACCAAACACAAAACTCTCACTAAATCACTTGATTAAGTTTGATTTAAGGTCAAACTTGAAAAAAAAAATAAATAAAATAAAATAAAAAAGAAGATAAACATCATATAAAGGAATGGCAACTAAACATTAGATCTCTTTCTACCAAAGCACTAATTGTAAATGAAATTATTACAGATCATTGTTTGGATGTGCTCTGTTTGACTGAAACCTGGCTTAAACCGGATGAATATATTAGTTTAAATGAATCTACTCCCCCAGGTTATTGTTATAAACATGAGCCCCTGAAGGGTTGAGAAGGAGGTGTTGCTACAATTTACAGTGAAGTTTTTGGTGTTACTCAGAGGACAGGATATAAGTTTAAGTCTTTTGAACTAATAATACTTAATATGACACCATCAGATAAAAAAAATAAATAAATAATCTGTCGTCTTTTGCCCTTGCTACAGTATATAGATCACCCAGGCCTTACTCTGGTTTCCTTGGTGAATTTGCAAATGTTCTATATGATCTAGTAGTTAATATAGATAGAGCTTTATTTGTTGGTGACTTCAACATTCATATAGATAATGAAAATGACACGTTGGGATTAGCATTTATTGATATTCTCAACTCTCTTGGAGTCAGACAAAATGTGACAGGACCAACTCATCACCATAATCATATGCTAGAATTAATTCTGTCATATGGAGTTAATGTTAATACTATAGAAATTCTACCGCAGAGCGATGACATCTCAGATCATTACCTCATCTCTTCTTTGCTGCGATCAGCTAATGTCACTCAGTCTACACCACGTTCAGTTAGAACTATTCTTTCGACCACTAAAGATAGCTTCACTAATAATCTTCCAGATCTATCTCATACACTCAGTAAGCCCCAAAGTCTAGAAGAACTTGATGTAATAACAGAAAATATAAATACAGTCTTCTCTAGCACTCTTGATAGTGTTGCCCCCCTTTGATAAAAGAAAATTAAAGAACAAAGTCTTGCATCGTGGTACAATGATCACACTCATGCTGTCAAGTAGCAGCTTGGAAAATGGAGCGCAAGTGAAAGAATACAAAATGAGAGGTATTTCGCGCTGCATGGAAGGATAGTGTCTGTAGCTACAGACAGGTACTAAAAGCTGCCAGGTCAACATATTTTAGCAAACACATAGAAAATTACCACAACAATCCTAGGTGTTTATTCAGTACTGAGGCTAAAATGGTTAGGAATAAAGCATCGACTGAACCAGATATTCCGTTATAGCACAATAGTAATGACTTCATGACTTTGGGGGGGCTGGGTAGCTCAGTGGTAAATGACACTGGCTACCACCCCTGGAGTTTGCTATCCTAGGGCATACTGAGTGACTCCAGCCAGATCTCCTAAGCAACCAAATTGGCCCTGTTGCTAGGGATGGGTAGAGTCACTTGAGGTAACCTGCTCGTGGTCGCTATAATGTGGTTCGTTCTCGGTGGGGCGCATGGTGAGTTGAGCGTGGATGCCGCGGTGGATGGCATGAAGCCTCCACACGTGCTATGTTTCCGTGGCAACGCACTCAACAAGCCACGTGATAAGATGCGCGGGTTGACGGTCTCCGACACGGAGGCAGCTGGGATTTGTCCTCCGCCACCCGGACTGAGGCGAATCACTATGTATCACAGCTGTGTACATTCCCCCACAAGCTGACAAAGACCGGGCACTCAAGGAACTGTATGGGAGTATAAGTGAGCAGGAAACCGCACACCCTGAGGCCGCGTTTATTGTGACCGGGGACTTTAATAAAGCCAGTTTAAAATCAGTCGCACCAAAATACCACAAGCACATTAGTTTCAACACACGAGGGGACCGGGTTTTGGACCATTGCTACTCTCTTTTCCGGGATGGCTACAAATCCCTCCCCCACCCACCATTTGGCAAATCGGACCACTCTTCCATTCTGCTTCTGCCCACTTACAGGCAGAAATTGAAACAGGAAGCACCCACCCTCAGAACGATCCAGTGCTGGTCGGACCAATCAGATTCTACGCTACAAGACTGTTTTGATCACATGAACTGGGAGATGTTCCGGTCCGCCTCTGATGACGACATCGAGCTTTACGCTGATAGCGTAATGTGTTTCATCAGAATGTGCGTAGAGGACGTGGTTCTGACCAGAACAATACGGATCTATCCGAAACAGAAACCTTGGATTAATAGCGATGTTTGCGTGGCACTTAATGTGCGGACCTCCGCTTTTAATTCTGGGAACGCGGAGGAGCAAAAACAAGCCAGTTATGCCCTCCAAAAAACTATCAGAACCGCAAAACGCCAGTACAGGAGCAAGATTGAAGGACAGTTTAACACCACCAACTCTAGAAGCATGTGGCTGGGAATTAACATCATCACGGACTTTAAAGGGAATAAAAACTCCGCCATGAACACCGCTGCCTCTCTCCCGGATGAGCTAAATACTTTTTATGCTCGTTTCGAGGGAAATAACACCGCCCTCGTGGAGAGAGCTCTCGCGACTGAAGCTACAGAGGTTAGTTCACTCTCCGTCTCTGTAGCGGATGTAACCCGATCCTTCCGACGGGTGAATATCCGCAAAGCCGCTGGCCCAGACGGCATTCCGGGCCGCGTCATCAGAGCGTGCGCGAACCAGCTGGCTGGTGTTTTTACGGACATTTTCAACCTTTCCCTCTCTTTGTCTGTAGTCCCCACATGCTTTAAAACATCCACCATTGTGCCTGTTCCAAAACAATCAAAAATAACTTGCTTAAATGACTGGCGTCCTGTTGCTCTGACCCCCATCATCAGCAAATGCTTTGAGAGACTAATCAGAGATTACATCTGCTCTGTGCTGCCTCTCTCTCTTGACCCGTTGTAGTTTGCTTACCGCAACAACCGCTCCACTGATGATGCCATTGCACCTACAATACACACTGCTCTCTCCCACCTGGAAAAAAGAACACTTATGTGAGAATGCTGTTTGTAGACTACAGCTCAGCATTCAACACCATAGTGCCCTCCAAGCTAGATGAGAAACTCCGGGCTCTGGGCTTAAACAGCTCGCTGTGCAGCTGGATCCTGGACTTCCTGTCAAGCAGACACCAGGTGGTTAGAATAGGCAGCAACATCTCCTCATCACTAACCCTCAACACTAGAGCCCCACAGGGCTGTGTTCTCAGCCCACTACTGTATTCCCTGTACACACATGACTGTGTGGCAACACATAGCTCCAATGCCATCATTAAGTTTGCTGATGACACGACGGTGGTAGGTCTGATCACTGACAATGATGAAACAGCCTACAGAGAGGAGGTGCACACTCTGACACACTGGTGTCAGGAGCACAACCTCTCCCTCAATGTCAGTAAGACAAAGGAGCTTGTGGTGGACTTCAGAAGAAAAGACAGAGAACACAGTCCCATCACCATCAATGGAGCACCAGTGGAGAGAGTCAGCAGCTTCAAGTTCCTGGGTGTCCACATCACTGAGGAACTCACATGGTCCATCCACACTGAAGTCGTTGTGAAGAAGGCTCATCAGCGCCTCTTCTTCCTGAGACGGCTGAGGAAGTTTGGAATGAACCGCCACATCATCACACGGTTCTACACCTGCACTGTAGAGAACATCCTGGCTGGCTGCATCTCTGCCTGGTACGGCAATAGCACCGCCCACAACCGCAAAGCACTGCAAAGGGTGGTGCGAACTGCCAGACACATCATCGGAGGTGAGCTTCCCTCCCTCCAGGAAATATATACAAGGCGGTGTGTGTGAAAAAAGCTCGGAGGATCATCAGAGACTCCAGCCACCCGAGCCATGGGCTGTTTTCACTGCTACCATCAGGTAGGCGGTATCGCAGCATCAGGACCCGCACCAGCCGACTCCATGACAGCTTCTTCCCCAAAGCAATCAGACTTCTGAACTCTTGATCTCCCACGATCAAATACATCAGCACTGCACTTTATTACCCTTACCCTTATATCTCACACCGGACTGTCATAAATTATATTATTATTATATTATATTATCTCTTAACAACTGACTATCAACCGACAGCCTGAATGTCAATACAGTACAATACTGTACATTCTATATATACTATATATACTTTTTTATATATTTTAATTTTTTATTTTTATTGAATAATGTGTATCTATATAGTGCGTATTGTATACTGTACAGTTATTATTTGTATATTGTTGAGTGTAATTATGTGTATATCAGATGTTTAAATTGTGCTGTGTTAATTTGATGTTATTGTAAATTGGTACTGTCTCATCACTGTCACGACTGCTATGTTGATCGGAACTGCACCCAAGAACAGACAGGGACCGGAGGGCAGACATGACAGTACCCCCAACGGATGCCTCTTGGTGTCCACACCTGACAGGACTGAAGGGTTGTCCCAGGGAGTGGGCAGAGGACCAGGAGGGCAAAAAAGCAGATCGAGGAGGGGGTCGGGGGGGACAGATGACAGGCCAGGGAGGCAGACCAGGGAGGGTGGGTGGAGGATACCAGGGGGATGGTCTGGGCCAGGTTGTAGGTGGACCAGAAGATCTGGGCAGACCAGGATACCAGGACAAAACCAGAGGAGATCCCGGAGGTCAGGATGGACCGGGAGGCCAGGGCAGAGCCAGAGAGGAAGCCAAAGGCCAGGGCAAGGTCTGAGCATCTGGAGTGTTCGTGGGATAATCCTTGGTCCCTGGGCAGATGGGATCAGTGGCAGCGGCTGCTGGGCATATGTCAGACAGGTCAATGGTGGCCACTGGGAAGAGGGTGAGGTCAGAGGCAGTTGCTGAGCAGATGGGGTCATCAGAGGCAGCTATTGAGGCCTGAACAGGATCCAACTGGATGTTAGCGGCCACTGTGAACTGGACAGACTGGTTTTTGCTGGCTGCAGGGAGCTGCACAGACTGGATGTATGTGGCTAATGGGCAGAAGGTGAGGTCCGTTGCGACTGATGGGCAGAAAGTGAGGTCTGTGGCAGCCTCTAAATGATGGACAGGGTCAGGAGTGTTAGCAGCCACAGAGGACTGGACAGGATTGTCGTCGGCCACAGGGGACTGGACAGGCTCATCAATGGTCACAAGGTACTGAACAGACTTGTTGACAGCCACGGGGAACTGGACAGGCTCGTCAACAGCCTCAGGGAACTGGACAGACTCGTCGACAGCCATGGGGAGCTGGACGGACTCGTCGACGGCCACGGGGAACTGGACGGGCTCATCGATGGCCACAGGGAACTGGACGGGCTCATCGACGGCCATGGGGAACAGGACGGGCTCGTCGATAGCCTCAGGGAACTGGACAGACTTGATGACCACAGGAAGCTGGACAGGCTCGTCGACGACCACAGGGAACAGGATGGGCTTGTGGACGACCACAGGGAACTGTACAAGCTTGTCGATGACCACAGGGAACAGGACAGGCTCGTCGACAGCCTCAGGGAACTGGACAGACTCAATGACTTCAGGGAACTGGACAGGCTTGTCAGCGGCCTCAGGGAGCTCTACGGCTGCCATGGTCATGAGCGCTGGCAGCGACTGGGAAAAGACAGTCGGAAACACTGCAGTAGGAACAGCCACCACCTCCTTGTGGTCGGCCACGGGAACGGCCGCCACCTCCTGGCAGTCAGCAGCAGCCTCCTCCGCCTCCTGGCGGTCAGCAGCGGTCTTCTCCGCCTCCTGGCGGTCAGTAGCAGACCCCTCCTCCTCCTGGTGGTCAGCCGTGTGCCACTCCACCTCTTGGCAGTCAGCCGCGTCTGCTGCTGGTGAGGGAGTATCATTGACCTCGGTCTGCGATGAAGGAAGGAAGTCCTCCGAGGCACAGGCAGAGATAAACTCATCCCATTTCAAGGCAAACTTGATCGTAGCGGAAAGACTTCACCCTTCACTGGTCTCTGGGACACAAGACCTGATGGGCTCATTCAGACCAGCCTTAAACAATTGCATAAGGCTGGCCTGATCGTGACCCAGACTCGAGGACAGCACCAAAAACTCCAATGCGTATCCCCTCACCGACTTGTCCTCCTGCCAGACTCTGAAGAGTTTCCTGGCCTGCTTGGATCTGCGTTGTGTGGGAAGTAGTGAACAAAAAGAAACTCATTCCTGCTGGGTACATGTTGGTCAGATCATTATATCACGAAATGTGTCAGGAAAACAAAATTTTATTAAACAACTGAAAACAGAACAGGTAACACAAAACTCTCACAGGGGAGAGAAAACAAAATCAAAACATAAACTAGAGTAAGGAAAATAACTAGGATCAACTGGGAACAGGAAAAAGACAGGAACAAGAACAGACTGACTACTAATTAAACTTAAAAAACGATCTGACAAATACAAGAGGGAAGAGGGCACAATATATAGGCAAGACACATGAGGAACAGGTGAAGGCAATTAACATAAGGACTAAACAAGGGAGAGTGACAAGGGTAACGAGGAGGCGGGGACAGGGAAGCACACAGCTGACAGAAACACAGACAGGGACTGGAGGGCAGACAGAACAGGATCATGACACAAACACAATATAATATGATTGTGAACCACCCACTGAAACATTATTGTTCGCGTCATAGATGTGTGTGCATGTGTACACTCGCCCGAGGACATTGTTTGTACAAGTATGGTGGTAATCTCAGGTCCGTGTACTTTTGCGTCCATTCCTTACCTTTTTTATCCCAAAAATGAAAAACGAAAAATGCTGTTTCATTTTTTTTGGTTTTAACACTAATGAATAGAATAAGCAGATACAAACTCATTTTCTGCTGACCATTTCATTTTCTATTTAAAAAGGAATAAGGAGAAAGGGGAAAATGGCTCAATTTTCATTTTCTTCCATTGTTTAAAACATTTATTTATGGCTTGAATATTTGATATGCACATGTGAGCGGCACTGAAACACCCCTTTTATCTGATTGGTCAACTTGCCCCGTCGTCTGTGGCCTACTGCCTTAATCCCATCAGCTAGAATTAGAGTTGGGATCGCTCTGCAAACTTGTCTCAATTTTCATTAAATATTGTCCTGAACCACCACTAACTGTAAACTATGCATGCCATATGGATTAGAATCTTGCTGCTTGGCACATCATGGTGTTGTTGTGAGGTGTTGCCTCTATTGGACGACGTGTGAGAGATCACAAGCCACAAAAGCCCCACGAGTTAATATGAGTTAACACAAGTTTATTTTTGACATTTAATAATATACTTACTAAATGTTCTTCCAGGCTGAGGCAATTATGTAGGAAGCACACTCAATCAGCAAACTATGGCTTGCAGAAATTAACATTGCACTTATGGAGATAGGGTGACTAGACGTTCCAATAACAGGGACAGTCCTGATTTTACACAGCATGTCCCACTCCCCGACAGACTTACAGTCGGGACGCCTTGTATCTGAATTTTAGCTATTCGAATTTTATGTCCACTCCAATCCATGTTCATGATGCCTATACATTAATTTAGCATTCGCTTTTATCCAAAGCAACAGAACATTACATTTATCAATGGGACACGAATGCACAGGTACTACAAAATCATACAATGCTATTAAAAATAAAAATAATATATAATAGACCAACTCCCAGTCAGCATATGGCCAAGCGATGTAGCTTGTGATCTCTCACGCGTCGTCCATTAGAGGCGACACCTCGCAACAACACCATGATGTGCCAAGCAGCAAGATTCTAATCCATATGGCATGCATAGTTTACAGTTAGTGGTGGTTCAGGACAATATTTAATGAAAATTGAGACCAGTTTGCAGAGCAATCCCAACTCTAATTCTAGCTGAATGCAGTAGGCTACAGAAGATGGGGCAAGTTGACCAATCTGATGAAAGGGCCGTTTCAGTGCCGTTCACTTGTGCATATCAAATATTCAAGCCATAAACACATTTTTTAAACAATGAAAGAAAACAAAAATTGAGCCATTTCCCCCTTTCTCTTTATTCCTTTTTAAATAGAAAATGAAATAGTCAACAGAAAATGAGTTTGTATCTGCTTATTTTATCAGTGTTAAAACCAATAAAGAAGAAACTGCATTTTCCGTTTTTCATTTTTTGGTTTAAAAAGTAAAAAAGAATGAACGCAAAAGTACACAGACCATCTCACCATGCATTTCCAATAGCCTGTCATTTTGATCCGGGAACAACACTGGTGTAATAAAATAAAACAAATAAAAAATTTCAGAAAATAGTCACAATTTATTTTGTGCATTCAGATGTCTTGTGTAACATAAGTAATTGGATTGTAATCAAATCGGATAATTGTTGGGGTTTTTTTTCAGTTCATTGGGTCAAAGTGAACAGAACTCCACCGGAGGCTTAAAGGAACTGTTCAACCAAAAATGAAAATTCTCTCATCATTTGCTCACCTTTATGCCATCCCAGATGTGTATGATTTTCTTTCTTCTTCTGAACACAAATTAAGATTTCTAGAAGAATATCTGAGCTCTGTGGGTCCATACAATGCAAATAAACAGTGGCCAGAACTTTGAAGGTCCAAAAAGCAAATAAAGGCAGCATAAAAGTAAACCAGAAGACTCCATTTGTTTAATCCATATCTTCCGAAGCGATATGATAAGTGTGGGTGAGAAACAGATCAATATTTAAGTCCTTTTTTACTATAAATCTCCACTTTCACTTTCACATTCTTCTACTTTTGTTTTTGGCAATTTGTATTCTTTGTGCATATCGCCACCTACTGGGCTGGGAGGAGAATTTATGGTAGAAATGACTTAAATATTGATATGTTTCTCATCACACCTATCATATTGCTTCTGAAGCTATAGATTTAACCACTTCTTATGGATTAATTTTATGCTGTCTTTATATGCTTTTTGGAACTTCAAAGTTCTGGCCACCATTCACTTGCATTATGTGACCTTCAGAGCTGAAATATTCTTTTAAAAATCTTTGTTTGTGTTCAACAGAAGCAAGAAATTCATACACATCTGGGATGGCATGAGGGTGAGTAAATGATGAAAGAATTTTCATTTTTGGGTGAACTATTCCTTTAAGAAAGAGGGAGATTTCCTGTATAACACTGGCACATGTACAGTGAATAAACACAGCTCTTTGTCTTGCCAACAATAGTGTCTTATAATAGCATGGAAGTCTAATTAATGGGGAACCTATTTTTCATTGTGGTTAGTACTCAACAAGCCTGTAACTAGTCAGGGTCTACTGTATTGTATGTTTACATCTGAGTGTGCTGTATGTGTGCCACTGTGAGTCTCCAGTTCTCCCCTATGGACGCCACTGGTGATCAGTAGAGGTTAAAAATACATATCACATCTCTGCACCCATTGGTCTCAGCTCTGCTCCATGACTGGATCCACGGGTCCCACGGGTCGGCCTCTCATTCCTGTTCCACACTCGCTGCTCCTTTCAAGCTCTGCTGGGATCCGGAGCAATTACCCGTCTCATTTAATTGGCATTATCATTTTAGCGTGCTGACAGAGATGGATCACCATGCTTGACCAGACCACTGGAGTCTCCAAAGAGAGGGAGAGAGTGAGAAAGAGAAAGAGGATGTAGTTAAATAATGCAAAAAAAAAAAAAAAAAAAGAGGTGGAAAAAACAATTTGTTTCATGAGTAAAAAAGCACTTTAAGTTCACCTAAAAATGAAAATTCTGTCATCATTTACTCACCCTCATGTCGTTCCAAACCTGTCTGACTTTATTTCTTTTGTGGAACACAAAAGGAAATGACTTAAAGGACTTACATTTCAGGTTGTTTCCAACAAAAACCTGTCGTTTGTCTTCAGAAGACTTGGAATATGATGCAAGAGTCACATTACATGAGCAACTTTTAGAATACTGTTGGGTGCTTTTTTAAGATTTAAAGTGAGACTGTCATTGTATTGAAAAGACGGGCCAAGATTTTCATTTAAACAGGGGGGGGGGAATGAAGTTTGAAATGACATGATGGTGAGTAAATTATGACAGAATTGTCATTTTTGGGTGAACTAACCCTTTAACTTGCAATTCTCTGATTTACTTAAATGTTAAATATTTTGCCTGTTTTGTCTGATTTACTTAAATGTTTTGTTGTATGCAAGCACATTTAGCCATAATATAACTATGTCAGTCCTTCAAGTGTATTAATTCCTTCAAGACAAAATAATGGATTATTAGTTGTTGATCATATTTTCTATTGAAACTATGCTTCTATCAACAGGGGGAGAGCTGTAGTTCAAACCACTATGGTTTCGGGAAACACCAAATAGTTGAACTATGTTGGTAATGATGGAACATGCAACCATAATTGGCTAACGATGCTATTGGGAAATGCACCCCTGATCAGACAAGCAGAAGAGGCACGAACTTCCGAGGCTCAGTTAATACAGGTACTCCATTAAAATAACTGAGAATTCTACTCTAAACATCACTTTTTTGCTTAGATTAAATGCATTTCACCAAAATGTATTTTCATGCAGGGCCTTAAAGACTTGGGGGTGTGCTCTTTTGACTTGGGCTATTTAAAAACCACCCACACCACCCTAGCAATCACCTACAGTGGTAATGCTCTAGCAACCACCCAGAATATCCAAGTAACCACACAGAAACATACTAAAAGCCGCTCAGAACACCGTGGCAACCACCCACAACACTGTAAAATTGTGGAGGTGATTTTGGTATACCACTAATCATATTTTTTTTTTAACACTGCACTGTATCATTTTATTTCTGTATTCTTTTTTTATTTCATTTTAATCATTTTTACTTTTTTATATAATCATTTTTGGTTGTCTTCTGTTTCATCAGGGAAGGTTATCAACAGCTACGGGTGGTGTTACCAATTTATTATTCTTTTTCTTTTTTATTTATTTTAATCATTTTAACTTTTTTTAAATGTTATTTTATTACTTTTTATTCTTATTTCATGTTCTTAGTTGGTTTATAATTTTCTTACATATCTTGTGTAAAAAAAAAAAAAAAAAATTGTGTATGAAATATGCTATATAAATAAACTTGCCTTGCCTTAAGACAATGTTTACATCTAATGATTATTATCAAAGTCCCTTTCAAGGTAAGTCAGTCCACTCGGCGGCCATCCTTGGAATGCTCCCGAGCAGCTATTTTCTAAAGATACAAGCGGCATAAAAATACAGCTACTTGAATGGGAACAGACCGAAATGTCCAAAACGGTTGGTCAAGATAATGATCAAAGAACATATTTCAAATCATCAGTAAACTCTGAAAACATTAACTAAGTTTCCATCCAAGGGTATTTCTGCGACAAAAAGCGTATCTCATAAAAATTTTATTGATATAGCTGATGGAAACACAAATTATCGCAAAAATTTCACAAATGTCGACGTAATATTTTTCCGTTTAACTCTAGAGCATAAACTCTATGTCGATACTTCAGATGTTGCAAAAAACTGGTTTGGAAACACTTTTTGTCGAGAAAATTGGCATTAACACAAAAATATATTGTCACATGACAGAATTTACCCCAATCGTTAGCCTGTGTTAATCATGACGATGGTATAAATCCTTGAAAGCCAGTTTATTGAAAGTGAAGCATTAATCGCACTATTATGGATTGGTCTTAACGGCATACCTGCACAGATCCGCTGCTGCAAACACATCTGCATCGTGACACATCCAGGAGTGCCAACACAAATATCTCGTATCATGCACCTGTCATCGACAAGTGCACGGATAACAAATTAATGGCCACTTTTTGTGATTAATTTAATCGCGGTAGCCATCCGTTTATTTATTAAAGTTGCTTTTCCACACCATTCAAAATAATAGACGGCAGTCATGGAATTAGCCCACAATACAAAAAACATATCATTTCTGTGCACAAAGATGTTTAAAATTAAAAATAAATACACAATACTAAAAAGCTTCAGTGTGCTTTTTAGAACACTAACATATAGCCCAATTCTTTAAAATTACTGTTTAGATTACTTTTGAAAAATGCCCTCAAGATTCCCTGTATTCAATTAAATAAATTAACAAACGAAAAAAATAATATTGTTATTTTTATATAATTGCCTTTTAATTGGCCTATATAATTGCCTTTTCCTTTCACAAACTTAAATTATCTTTACCCTATTCTGTAGATGAACAAAGTCATCTGAATGACATTCTCAGAATGTTCTACACTTTTTCAAGACTATAAACTATAAAATGATGTGTCCAATGCTGAGTTCACTTTCAGAAAACTAGCTTTTGAACATTTTAAAACTTTTAAATATTTTAAATCTAACCCTCTTTACCTCGGATTGCATTTGCTGAGCTTCTTCAGAAAACGTAAATTGCATTATGACGCTAAAATTAATTTTAGATGACAATCAAGTTCAGTTGGTCGTTAAAAGTTGCTGGACAAATATTCGGGACATAATGCAGTTGTGATGGCAGTGCTTTAGATTAGATGATTGTTCAAAACAGCCTATTGCATATCAGGAATGTATCATACATTCATGGGAAAAAGAAAGTACACCCTCCTTGAATTATATGGTTTTACTTATCAGGACATAATAAAAAATCATCTGGTCCTTAGCAGGTCTTAAAATTAGGTAAATACAACCTCAGATGAACAACAACACATGACATATTACACCATGTCATGATTTATTTAACAAAAATAAAGCCAAAATGGAGAAGTCATGTGTGAAAAACTAAGTACACCTTATGAATCAATAGCTTGTAGAATGACCTTTAGCAGCAATAACTTCAAGTAATCGTTTTCTGTATGACTTTATCAGTCTCTCACATCATTGTGGAGGAATTTTGTCCCACTCTTCTTTACAACATTGTTTCAGTTCTTTGAGGTTTGCGGGCATTTGTTTATGTACAGCTCTCTTAATGTCCCGCCACAGCATTTCAATCGGGTTGAGTTCTGAACTTTGACTGGGCCATTGCAACACCTTGATTCTCTTCTTTTTCAGCCATTCTGTTGTAGATTTGCTGGTGTGCTTGGGATCATTGTCCTGTTGCATGACCCAATTTCGGCCAAGCTTTAGCTGTCAGACAGATGGCCTCACATTTGACTCTAGAATATTTTGGTATACAGAGGAGTTCATGGTCGACTCAATGACTGCAAGGTGCCCAGGTCCTGTGGCTGCAAAACAAGCCCAAATCATCACACCTCCACCACCGTGCTTGACAGTTGGTATGAGGTGTTTGTGCTGATATGCTGTGTTTGGTTTTTGCCAAACGTGGTGCTGTGCATTGTGGTCAAACATCTCCACTCTGGTCTCGTCTGTAAAAAGGACATTGTTCCAGAAGTCTTGTGGTTTGTTCAGATGCAAATTTGCAAACCTAAGCCATGCTGCCATGTTCTTTTTAGAGAGAAGAGGCTTTCTCCTGGCAACCTTTCCAAACAAACCATACTTGTTCAGTCTTTTTCTAATTATACTGTCATGAACTTTAACATTTAATATGCTAACTGAGGCCTGTAGAGTCTGAGATGTAACTCTTGGGTTTTTTTAAATTTCTCTGAGCATTGCACGGTCTGACCTTGGGGTGAATTTGCTGGGACGTCCACTTTTGGGAAGATTGGCAACTGTCCTGAATGTTTTCCACTTGTGAATAATCTTTCTCACTGTAGAATGATGGACTTTAAATTGTTTGGAAGTGGCCTTATAACCCTTCCCAGATTGATGGGCAGCAACAATTGCTTCTCTAAGATCATTGCTGATGTCTTTCCTCCTTGGCATTGTATTAACACACACCAGAATGCTCCAGACCAGCAAACTTCAGCTTTTATAGAGGTGGTCACACTTGCTGATGATCAATTAATCAAGGGCATTTGATTATAATAATTAATAATTATATTTATTATCACACATTATACATTTGCACATATACAGTGAAATTCTTTTTTTTTCACATATCCCAGCTAAGCTGGGGTCAGAGTGCAGGGTCAGCCATGATACAGTGCCCCTGGAGCAGATAGGGTCAAGGGCCTTGCTCAAGGGCCCAACAGTGGCATCTTGGCAGTGCTGGGGCTTGAACCCCCAACCATCTGATCAGTAACCCAGAGCCTTAACCGCTGAGCCACCACTGCCCCTGATTAGCAGCACCTGGCTACTACTTAGCAGTAAGGGTGTACTTAGTTTTTCACACATGGATTCTCCATTTTGGCTTTATTTTTGTTAAATAAATCATGACACGGTGTAATATGTCATGTGTTGTTGTTCATCTGAGGATGTGTTTACCTAATTATAAGACATGCTAAAGACAAGATGATTTTTATTATGTCCTGATATGTACAACTACAGAATTCAAGGAGGGTGTGCTTTCTTTTTCCCATGACTGTATATGTAAACCCTGAATATAAATTTTTCTATAATAGCTGTGCACACAGCATATACACATCGATGGATAGTCCTTATACTAAGAACAAAAGTTTCCCCCACTACTTGGTGCAGGTTGCCAGCTTGAAAAGGGCCATGACGATTCGCTTTCGGGTCGGAACCGGTGGCAGCTTGTGATAGGCGCAACATCAGGACCAATATTACAGTCCTATCAGAAGGGCAACTGTTCCATTTTGATTGCAATTCCAACTCTTCTGATTGCTTTTATTTGTGAAATTAAAATGACAGTAAGCTGGCTAATTTCAATGAATTGTCTCAAATACTCTCCCTGTTTTACCAAAACTTCGGAGGAAAAAAAATTAGGGACATCTGGGTGGTGAAAGGTACACAATTAGCAAAATACACATATTTCTGTATGTAAACGGCTAAAGGGCAGATTTCTTTTGCGATAAACCAAAACTTATGCGACAAAGTGTTTTTTTTTTTTTTAAGCATGACGTCATCACACACCATTTTTAACGATAAAAGGCCATTTGAATGGAAACAGGCAAAAGACGGCAAATTTCGCAAGCAATTTTTACACAGTTTCATTTTTCACGTGAAAAGTGGATGGAAACTAGTTTAATGATATTATAATTTGTGCTTCTTTAACTCAGATCACGCTAAAAACTCTATTTTTCAGGCTGGTCCAGCTAATGCTCATGCGTGTTTTTGAGTAAACTGACAGCTGGTGTCTGCATGTAAAAGGTGACTGGCTCTTTTACCTGTAAGACTTCTTTCCCATTCATTTTACTACAAGTGCTCTGTCTTGGGCTAAATGGTTTCTGTTAATTTTCACACAAAATTTAGCACAATTCTTTACAGAAGAAAAAGTAGAAGAATAAAAAACAGCAAGACGAAGGTAAGGCAGGTAAGGTATGTTACTCTTACCCAGCATAAGGCCTCAGTGTGTCCTAACAAGTGAACATGGTGCGCTGCTATAACTCGCCACCGCTAAACCTGTCATCCGAATTTAGAGGCTCAATTATATGTGCCCTTTATAAAATTAAAACACGTGAAACACCCAGGGCCTTGAGAGTACATAATATGAATGACTTTATGAATCATCAGTCTTGGTTTCTTTTGAGCAGCTTTTGCACAACTAAACATCCTGCGTAAACCTATATTTACATATGTGACCTTTCTATAACCTTCCTCACAGATCTGTTTGCACACAAATAGCCAACACACTCACATAAAAACAATACATTTTCATTTCTTAATGGTCTGCAGTCACAGATTTGTTTTAGCTTAAGCATCAGTGTCTCTTTTGTTTACTCTGAGCAGTCCCTGATAGCACTACTATGTCGCTGGTGTCATTACAGGTTTCATTTTGTGTCTTCTCATCCACAACACATCACTAAAAAGTTTTATGTTGAACATAGGGTTGCCAACTGTGCTGTATTAGCCGTGACGTCCTGTAATTTGGCCGAAATGAAGATGTCCCAGACGTGACCCCTACACTCCTGTATTTAAGCAGTAGGCTGGTTTAAGCAGTTTTTTTTTTTTTTTTTTTTTTTTTTTTTTTTTGCAGGGATAAACAAAACATATACTTATTAAAACACCTTTAAGACATTTCTTACATGCTTGTACTTATACATTTAGCTTAAAATACAGTACATGGTTTCTAAATCATGCGCTCTTTCTCAGATGTCTTGGCAATATACTGTACATGTGCTTACTGGGCGGCTATCACCAGTCAGACACCCGAGACACCAGACAGATGATGACATTTGAAAATAATCCCAGACGTGCTGAGGCACGATCACCTTGCTCGGTGTCTCCCCTGCTCTTAAGAGCCCCGCGCTGTCCATACTGTCATCCGGCCCATGCTATATGAAAAATGAAAAGCATAGAAGAGACACTAATAAAAATAGCATTGAGAGTGGACAGCAAGCACTGCTTCATTACTCACCTTCCCTTGCCTGGCCCACTGTAGTACAAATGTGCTACATGCTGCACATCCATGCATCACCATCAGCTTAAGAACAAATGGGCTGTCGGCCCCATATTTACCTCCGATTGTTCATGCACTCTCACATACACTTGTGTGAGACGTAAATATGACCCAAACAGACTCAGTCCATCTTCTGTACTACACCCTATAACCGAGCAATGGAAGCAGGCAGGGCAGATTTGAAAAAAGTAATTGAGCTACAGGTAATGTGCGGTTATGAGTGAATGCGGCACCTTATTACTCAGATCATAGACTTGTCTGGACAGTCCATTACCACAGAAAGTGGCTTCCAGAGGGTGGGTGGAGTGATGGACTCTAAAAGCTTCTGCCCTCTCTCTCTCACGCTTGAATACATGACAAATTCGGACAGAACAGTGCCTTGACAAGCTCACAAATGAAATACTGTGATTGTGCTAAACACATTTCTTGTCTTAAGCATATTTAGGCTAGATTTGTGCAGGAAATCAGTCATGGTAACTCTCCTCTGTAATTACCAAACCTGATAAACCCAAAATTAACTTGCTCAATCTGTCTCACATTTCAAAAGGGGTGAATATTGCAGAGCAGTGATGGGTTTACTACTGAAAAGGTAATCAATTACAAATTACTTCTTTAAAATTATAATCAGATTATACAAGTCATTACTTCATGGAAAAAGAAATCATCTCACTAATTAGTTTACCTTTAAGTTACTTTCTATAACACTTTTCACAGAAAAGTTTTCATTTTTTCTTTTAACGAATTGAAAATAACATCTATATTTCCTCCTTGTATAATGTCGCACACTCAGCAGCACACGTTTCTGCCTTAGTGACTCAGTAGTGAATCTTCAGTGGTCACAGAAACACAAACAGATAAACATATTAACACAATTCATGTTTCACATGTATTTTAGATAACCTTTTGTGACCCGGTATCCACATGCGTGGACGTTGTATTTTTGCTTCACTATACACAATGCATAAAGTAATTTAAACTGACTAAATACTTTTCACAAGACTCTAGACTGTCATTTAAGGGTTAAACTTCTGGCGCACCGAGTCACGTGACACAACAGCATGGCGCTGATTTCCGTGAAGCACTTCTACGGGCACAGAGCCAACAAAAGTGCCTCTGGTAAGAAACCTCTACGTTTTTTTTCATTTAAACCTGTTCGGGTATAAATAGTAGCGTCTCTAGTTTTGTTTGATATGGCGCTTAAAAAAAATCATTCATTTTTCGCGCATTAGTTTGCTGATATACATGATGTCTACATACGTGGATTTTGAGACATTATTCCCTCAAAAGTTGAAAAAACATGCTCTCCATGCATCTAAGTGCATTGACTCCTAAAATCCGACTAAAAGTTCTGTTTCAGGCTGCAGATGATGTTTGGAACACTCAACATGTTTGGCAGACATGGGACAATGATAATCAGTACATAGATTCAGAACTTATAATGTTTAATTTTATTTTAACATGGTTGGCAGTGATTGGATGATGCTGGCCATTACTTTGAATCAGAATTATTTATGCTAATTTCTGATGTAATGTCTGTAACATCTCAAAAACATGAATAACCAACACTCCTGGAAACATAATAAACAATTTGATGAAAAAAAAAAAAATCTTACTTTCTATAGCTTGGTATTATTTAAAAATTCACAACTTAGCCCAGCTGTCCACATATGTGGTCATACATTTTTAGAAACACTATTTGCTCTAGATTTTGTTTTTCTTTTGCTTTTTTAGTAGGTGTTACATATCAAAAAGGGAAATGGAAAATGCACACAGCAGTCACGCTCGAGATTCAGGAGGATAAATATTATTTTAGAAATGTGTAAGTAATGTAATGTACTTAGAAGTAATTAACTAAATCAAAAGTCAGTAACTAATCTGATTTTAAAATGTAATGTGTAATGTGTAAACACTTCTTTTATAAGAAAAAAGGAATTTGATTACAGTAATCACTTTGTAATCAGTTTACACACAACACTGCTGCAGATGAAAAGAAAAGTGTTTTTTTTTTATTGAGCATAAACTATGAGAGTTAAACAGCAAAACAAAGGCAGACATGGATGAGGTGTAACGGCCGTACATTGCGAGAGCATGTGGTAGTGATAATATTCCAAAGGCTGATGCTACAAACATGGAAACAGCAACAACTTCACGAAGAGAAACAGATTTAATTTATGTGCCACATGGGCAGGGGTGGCAGTGATACATGGTTTGGTCACGCAGTTGATAAAAGAGAGGAAATTTCACCACATCAGATATGGATGCAATACATCACCTGTTTACAAACAAAAAATGGCTAATAAACCACCATGCCATATGATTCAGTGTCCAAACATAGACCACTCTGACCAAATAACATCAAAAATAAAAGACCGGAAAACAGAGAAAGAAACCAAAATAAAGGACAACTGAAAAGGATGATTGGAAATGATTAAAATCAGCTTGTGTCAACCATAAAATATGTTTCAAGATTTAACCAAAGCAGTAAACTGTCATGGGACATTTCAATTTCATCCTTAGGACACAGGTCTTGTGCTTAGTTTTGACTGACTGGTTAGAAAGCAATTAAAGAGCAATTAAAAGAAAGGTAAAAGAGAAACAGATCACAGAAGCACTTCAAATAATTCTGGGCAGAATTGGGATTTGAACCTGAAATAAAAAAAGACATCACCTCAGTCAAGCTCATCCATAAACTAGCCTTCCTTTCCAACAAACCAAACATGTTTACTCTAAACTCAACCCTAAATTGTACTAAACTGAATTGCACAAAACTCAAATGAACAACCATAACCTAAGAAATGAATGAAAACTTGATGAAACAATAAAAAATGAACTAGTTCTCCAAATTTAACTTAAAAGCAGTGTTCCAATTGAGAAAGGGCCCAGTTTTCATAAGGAATCAATTCGATTTTTTAGTCAGAAAATTCTAAATGCCCAAATGCTTCAAGTGCTGTTTTCTGAAGAAATGTACAGATGGCGACTGAGTGACACTGGCAGAGTGAATCCCTATTTTCACCTCACAATAATTCTAATATATAATTCTTCCTTGTTTTATGATTTCTGGGTTAGAAACTTTATTACTTGGTTATTATTGAGTTGTTGTAATATTATTGGGTTAGATTGTTCAGTTACTAACTAAATTGATGAAAACTTAATATAACAATCAAAACTAAAATTAACTTAAAAGTTATCAGATTTCAGAGGGAATCAGTTTTCTGTCATTCAAATTTACTATGATTAAATCAAGTTATTACATTATTTTACACAGACGAAATACATTTTAGGGTCAGATCAGATCCTTGTTGAAACAACTGCACATTTTTCAGCTTGTGATGTAAGACATAGCTATTTAATATGTTTATTTATGTACTTTCTCCTATGTACAAGTACTAATTTATATAGCAATATTTATATTTTATGGTTTATTTTTGATCTCACAAATCAAATACAGTGTCTCTTACTACACCGCGGTCCTTTTATTTACACAGTGTTGGGCAAGTTATTCAATAAAAGTAATCCATTAAATATTACTAATTACTTCTCTAAAAATTGTAATCATATTACTTTAGCAATTACTTCAGGGAAGAGAAATCACAATACAATTACTTTTATTTACTTTCTAAAACATTTCAAAGTTTTTTACGATAAAAATAAATTCAAAATAATTTCGACTATATTATAATGTCTCAACATGCCTTTTATCTTTTACGTTAAAAGTAATTAGATTACATTAACTACTTACTTTGTAATCAGATTACATCCAACAATGTTTACACGCTGTGGTCCATTACACTGTAAAAAGTGGTAAACTGTAAGTGTTACCTTAAGGAGCTATTTCTACTTAAAGGTGCTGTAATCGATTTTAGCTGTTTCCACAAACTGAGCCACTGAATTAGCCACACCCATGTTTTCCAAAACCGACATGAGCAGAAATGTTTGTCAAAAGCATTGGTAGCAAAATAACACCCTCAACTGACAACTGTTATGAGCAACATGTCATAAAAATAGCATTAAGACACAATAATTTGCTGCAACTACAATTGTATGAGAACGTGCAAAATGATTGACAGGTCCAAAGTGCCAGAGTTAGTTATCTGCATGCATGTATAAGCACATTTGAGCCTGCAACTTTAAAAAAAAAAAAAAAAACTCAAAATAGTCCATTATTTTTTCTCAGTAGGTGTCAAAGAGCTTCCTTTTCCAGATCTTTAATATCCCTCAGATGTATGGCATGTCATTGATGCCGAGTCCTAATGCACTCTGTGACGGACAAAATGAATGTATGCAGGGCTCTGGCTTTTTGAAGCATCTTTTTTCATTTGGGCTCATTCAATCTAATATACCAGCAAGACTTTTAAATGGTCACCAGTGGTTCTTGTTTATAAAATCCCTTGTGTGCAGTCATTACTTAGAGCTACACACACACCCTCCCCATCACCACTGAAAGCATTTAAGAGAGAGAAAAATCACATTTCATTTGTAAAACCAATAAACAACCCCCCGATCCCCCATCGGCAGTTTCCATTTGATTTGACAAACAAACAAATGAATAAATAGCAATACAAAATGAGTGAATATATAAGCAGAACTGAGAGGAGTAGATGAGGAGGTGTAGAACGAGGAGGTTCTAGAGAGGAAGGGTGCTCAGGGACGTCTTTGTTGTGATCCGTATCCCAGATGGATGGCTCTTACAGGGCTGCGTATTTATTTTTCTGGGGAGCTACGTGGGAAGATTTGTTATTCCCTGGCGTTCCCTAGTTTTTCACATTGCTCTACATCCCGGGCTCCATATTTCATCTGCACACCCCCAAATCCCAAACAGATTTATTTACAAGCCATATTCTTATAGTCGACCCCCCTTTTCTTGCTCTTTTTTATCATCTCTTTCTCAATCGTACACAGGTTTGTTCTGTATGTAGCCTACTTAATATTTTTATCTGTTTGGGTGAGTGCATTTGACTTGTGAATTTGTATTTGTGTGTCTGGCTGTTAAATAAATATGTATGGTATGATTCTGTCATACGCATTAATGTGGTTAGTAAATTAGATCAGTTTACATGAATCACAGGTCCTGTACGGAGATCAGTGAGATGCAGAAGGGTAAGAAATAAAGCAGAAAAGATGTTTGGTAACACTTTATATTAAATTTCCCATTGGTAAGGGTTTATAAATGGGTTTATTAATAACTAATATGGCATTTACAAATGAATTATAAATCATTGCAGCTATAACAGCATGAATAAAAAGGGCGACTTTCATGCAATACTTGTGAGCATTTTAACTTATGTGTTATAAATGCTTAATAAATACAACTATTCATACTTAAACATAAAATGCCATAATTCATGATTGGTGTCACAATGCAGCAAAAATAGACTATTATAGTGAAATTAAAAGGAGAGATTACGTAATTTTGGCTCACTTGTCTTGTCACTTTCCTTGTCACGTTGATGTCAAAAGAATGGTGCTACTCCGAGTGCTCTACCAACTTAACTAGTCCTTGCTATCTAAAATCCTCTGCAAAAACAATTTTGCATGTCATGTTCATTCACAGCATATACTGTATCAAATAATAAAGCCTGAGGACTGTTAACCTATACTGAAATGTATATACAGGTTGCTAATGTTGGCAACTCCTTAATGTAAAGTGAAAACATATGAATAATTTATTAAGGTATATTTTCATAGGTTATTAATGTTGAATAGGTGTTATTAAGTATCTATAATATATGGGGTTAATATGAATAACTATTTGACAGATATTGCCTGAAAGTCACCCTCTATATGCACATTGTTATAACCTCTAGCTGTGATTTATAATGTATTTACAAATAACTTATTAGTCATTTATATACCACTTTATGAACCCTTAATAAAGGGAACATTAATGTAAAGTGTTACCCCATTCAGAAATCTGATAAATGGCCATATATAAATGTATATATAACATTTTAGTTCATAAATTTTAACATGTATGTATGTTTTCAAGTTCCATTTTGGAAAACAAATGTTACATACATAAAAATGGCAATTTTTGTAATATTTTGAATTATAAGCTGCATATACACTCACTGAGCGCTTTATTAGGAACAATTACTTATTCATGCGATTATCTAATCAGCCAGTCATGTGGCAGCAGTGTAATGTATAAAATAATGCAGATATGGGTCAGGAGCTTCAGTTAATGTTCACATCAACCATCAAAGTGGGGGAAAAAAATGTGATCTCAGTGATTTTGGCCATGGCATGATTGTTGGTGCCAGACGGGCTGGTTTGAGTATTTCTGTAACTGCTGATCTCCTAGGATTTTCACGCACAACAGTCTCTAGAATTTACTCCGAATGGTGCCAAAAACAAAAAAACATCCGGTGAGCAGCAGTTCTGTGGATGGAAATGCCTTGTTGATGAAAGAGATCAACAGAGAATGGCCAGACTGGTTCGAGCTGACAGAAAGGCTACGGTAACTCAGATAACTGCTCTGTACAATTGTAGTGAGCAGAATAGCATCTCAGAATGCACAACATGTCGAACCTTGAGGCAATGGGCTACAACAGCAGGAGACCACGTCAGGCACTTTATTAGGACCATAGTGTTACTAATAAAGTGCACAGTGAGTGTAAGTACAAGTATGTGATTTTTTTATATTGGTGAAAACCATATATGAACATGTATTTCATCAGGATTCTGTATGGGACCAGATGCTTTTATGTGAGTCATTTGCACGAAAAAGGTGACAATGATGTATTAAAACTGTAAATTATATTTACTTGATTTAGAAAAACATTCTAATTGAATTGAGTGTGTTGTGTGTGAGTAGGGGGCACAACTGTATATATAACTAATTTTTTTATTTATTTATTTAATTTATTTTTGCATGATGGCTAACTATCTAAATCCATTGCTAGGCCTCTGCCTGATCCCTTTTTTCACATCTTACCAAATCATAATATACTTTTTTTTGAGCAGGAGAGGTTTGCCCACATAAGTGTCGTAATGGGCACACAATAATAACATTTCTAACTTTTTCCATAGTTGAAATAAAGTAAAATATATTAGTAGAATGGAACACTTCACATAAGCATGGTGCGGTAAGGAATGGAGTGAACCATTTGAAACTGTGGGTGGAAAATTGGATGCCTTTAGATTGCAATATATCAAGGCTAAACGACCTTGTCTTAGAGTAAGGGGTGAAGAAATCTTTCTCTCCTCCTCTCTTTCACTTTCTCTCTCTCTCTCTCTCTCTCTCTCTCTCTCCACAGATAGCAGAGTGGATAACTGGTTTCAACAAAATAACAATTGAACAAACAAATACACAAGCAAACAAACACATAAACAACTTTACAAACAAACAAACAAATAAATAAATAATGGTTCTTTCAAATATCAGAAAAAATTAGGATTCATTATAATAATAATAATAATTAATAATAATCATAATAATCATAATAATAAAAACATTATCCTGTATAATTAAGAAAAATCCTCCCTTCCTCCTTGCCTCTGTCCACTCTTGTTTTTAAACATGAAATTCCTAAAATCCTTCCCAGCTCTATTTACACCCTCCAGCCCGTCTATGCCCACCCTCCTCACGGGTTTAGGGTCATTCATCACGGGGCAGGAGTGGAGCCCGGGGCCTGCGGGCTGCTGTCAGGTGCTCACATCGGCCCTTTTGTGCCGGCCCGCAAACAAGTGTCGGATCAGCAAAAGTCTATTAAAGGCTGGTGGGCTTTTCACAAGCAATTGGCAGCGGGTCACTGACTTCACTGCTCCGGCTCTCTGGACCCTCTTTGTGTCGCCGGCGTGCCGTGACAGATCCCCGCAAGATTAATGATTTTTAGCAACCATTTCTTTTTATTATTATTATTATTATTATTATTATTATTATTATTGCCTCTCTCCTCCTCTTCTGCTCATCCACCTCCGTCTCTGCGCTCTCACTATCTCCGATCGGTTCATAATTATTCACATTATAGAATTTAAGGTTTCCATTTTCCTCACTGCCTGGAACATCGTCTTGTAAAAGTCTCTGTCACACTTAACTCTGTACCGTTATTCATGTCGGGGTCCATCATATCGCTTTCTAGCTGTGCTGTGAATGATAAAGTCTATTTTCAGTCCAAAGTGTCGCCAGTCACCTTTATTCCATTCGCATTTATTTATTTATTTCAATCATTTTAGCAACACAATCATGATCTAGCTACCACATTTCTTCGCACCACACACTTCTCTTCATGCTTTAAGCTTCCATAACTGTTTCTTACAATCGCAAGAACTGAGGTAAATCAAACTATTTTAAACCATTTTCATTCTTTACTTTTGGAATAACAACTAAACAGATGAATTATTATTATTATTATTAATTATTATTATTATTATTATTATTACTGACCGTCTCGCTGAGGCTTTAGATGAAATAAGGCACGTAAGTTATTATAAGATTCTTGTATGCTTTTCACATCTGTTCATTATAACGCGTTCAAATCCCAAATCACTGTAATATTACCTCTCTGAAACCTTTATGAAAAATAATCAAACAGCCTACATGAAAATAAAAAATTATGAAAAGTTTGAAAAAATAAATAAATACATGAAACTATAAAATAACCTTTAGCGAACGTGCTCTGTTCTTCTACGTTCTTTTTAGGCTGTCACACAAAAACCTCCTTGAAACGTTGTGGGAAGTTAAGCTTCTGGTTATAATGATAAAACCTAAAAATAACCATTAGAGAACGTTGTGTATCAGTCTTTATATGGATGTCACACACAAACCTATTTAACAGTTATTAAAAACAGAGCATAGGCCTATTGAGAACGTTGGGAAAATAAAAAATAAAATAAAATAATATAAAACAATAAAAAAATAACCGAACGGTAACCGTACACTAATGCCTTATTTCTGTGGAATCACACCGAGTAGAACTAAAGTCCATCGGATCATGCGAACAGACCCATATCGAGCGTGAAGAAACTGTCTGCTTGATGATCATTCATTCATTATTTTTTCCCAGTTCGTGTTTTCTAATATCCCACATTTAGTGTAGCCAATGCTACATTCTGGATACTAATGTTGTAAAATATGAGTATGAATAAAGTCTCTTCATAACGATGATTAATGATAATGAGTTGGTGATTATCATGTAGGTCAGAAAGAATCCTTAAACCAGGCATAAGACATTATTCCGTGTCTAATGACTATATCCTTAAGTTTTCTTTCACCAGTCACAGCTGTATAGAATAATCAAAGCTTTCTTTGACTGGCAGCCTCAAATAGTGGCCTTGTTCAACATGTAGATGTGAAAGAACTTCGCTCAGGCGAGGACTTACTATATGAACACGTCATTATATGCAGCTTGTTTGTCTTCTGTAATTAGGAGTAAGCAATTAAGAATTTTTTCATCTCTTTAAGTGGAGCAGAATCACTGTACACGAGCTGATCAAAAAAGTGTTTTAACGCTGTAACAAAAATACTATTGAATATGAAATGATTGTCTTTAAATGAATCTAAATCCACTTCATTTCAGTGTCTTCAGTGAATTTGTTTTATACAGCAGGAGTCGAAACCTTTTCGATTAGAGCAGCAAGTGTCGCAATTTGTTTAGCCTGGGCCTGACGTATTATAGGCTATTTATTTGGTTGGTTAGTTTGTTAGTTAGTTAGCTAGTATGCTATATATCTCGTCTTCAGAAAAATGATCTCCCCCAGGCATATGTGACTCAGGTGTGGTGCAGGTTTTGTCCAGTAGGGGCAGCACACTCCTGTGTAAATGTTTCGGCCGCACAGAAGTTTGACATTATGACTTGATCCAGCGTCATTGTGCACCTTATTTAGATAAAATAACCCCACTCAGATTCTTCTGCCTTCTTTAGCTCGGTACATCAATGTGTGGTAGAATATATAGTAACAATAGGTCTGAAATGTATCTATATGGCTGTATCTTTAGAAGCTTGCTACAGCAAACAGCTGCCGTCCTCAGTACATTCAGTTTCTTTTTTTTTTTTCTTCTTCTTCTTTCATATTACGAGGTATATTTGTACCGCCGCTTGACTTTAAGAGACTTTTAAGGATACTTTTAAAACTGTTGTATAGGCATAATGCTTTCATAATATGGTTTTAAAGCTTAAACTCGTCCTCCTATAAATAAACAAGCAAGTTTGAGATGGTAATGCATTCATTATTAAACCTCATGACTAATTCAACGTTTTTAAACCCAAAGCCTTTCCTGGATACTTTATTTTTCGGTGTAACCTATCTTTTTTTGTTTTTCAACGATAATCACAATGATTTTCATTTGTTTGTAAACTCCATCAAATTCTGTGCACCTTACTTTTTAAGTGTTTTATGACCACCCAATTGCATACAGTAGTTTTTAGAAAAAAATATGATATGATATAGGTTATTACAATGATATAACATAAGCATGATCATGACATTTCATGATATTATTCCCGTTGATTAACACTAATAAGAATCTTCCAGGGCGTTTTGTCTGATGACGATAAGTAGCGCTACATTTGTGTTTTTCAAGTCCTTTAGTTCTATTAAAGTCTGTAACATATTAATAACCACCTCACCTAATGGATTATATATTCCATTTTCCACTAAAGCAATGCACAAACGTTTTCGCAACCAGCCATTACCTGCGTGTGTCCCAACAGGAGCATGAAGCTGGGACAAGGGACAATACTCTCTCTCTCTGTCACTCTCTCACACACACACACACACACACACACACACACACACACACACACACACACACACACACGACACACACACACACACACACACACACACACACACACACACACAATCAGTTGGGACACAGACCCCTGAATTAGACAAATGATCTGTTGTTTTCACCCATGTTAAACGCTGAAGAAATATTACACGTGTCTTTCCTTTTGCATTTGGAAAGTATAGTATTCTTATGCAATATAAACTAAAAAAGCTAAAAGGCAGACGACTAGTCTGGCTTTTTATCAACTGTAGTCTACTTCCAGAAATGCAGCTATCGTGTATCCTATAATGTACAGATGTGGACAGTATAATTTATACTTATCTTAATGTCCGTGGTAGTGTCCTATATCCTTATGAGCGATAAAAGAAGCCTCAATACACAGCATCCTTTCCAAAGCGGCATGTTATAGGCCTGCGAGCGAGCACCGGCCAACAGTCCACGAACAACTGCTGTATGAAACATTTCTGAGAGCTTTTCATTTCTCTTATTCATTCCGAAAAATCGTAGGATGGGAATCTCATTAGGCCAAATAAGCGTGCATCAACAGTTTTTCCGCTGTCCATAAGCAAGATTATCACTTAATAGATCATTAACCACCAATATGCTGCTGACATGAGAGTTTTTCAACATCTCCTCTCCATTAGAGAGAGGGAGAGTGACTCTGAGTTAGTATCGCTTGATAAATAACATGCAAAAATATAGCCTATATTCATGGTGCATAACTTAAGTTAAATAGAAAAAATGTAGAAAGACAATATCTGCGGTTTTCTCCTAAACATGATTTAATTGTGTTAATACCGATTAAACCGAAAATACAATTCGGACAATTAGACTACAAAACGATTGTCAAGTCAAGTGTCAAAAAGGAAAAATAAGGAAATAGCATTAATCATGATAACACTTAAGAAAGAAAGAAAGAAAGAAAGAAGTAGTATTCCTTAGTAGCCTAAGGAATAACCTAATAATAGATTTCTATTAGGTTAGTCACACAAGCTTTAATCTTATTAAAATATATTTTATGCACTTTAATAAATAGCCTACTTCATGTGTGAAATAGCCCACTTATTCTAATAAATCCTTCATGTGACTCGTGCCTAACACAAATAATCAATATGCTAGGCTTAAATACAACGCTGTAACCATGCTTGTTATGAAAGATTTATGATCATCTCCTTAACGCACTCAGTGTTATCTTTTTATTAACTTTTACTCTAAAGCTTACACACGTTTTAATTTCTAAATTCGCAGATATGCTAGATTTTTATTTATTCTCATTAATCGTTCTTGTGTAGGCCTATTAACTGACAAACGCACTGATCTTACATTTTTATCTCCCCACTTGATTAAAAAACTACCAGAAATGACCGCGCGGCAGGTGAATGGGGAAGTGATTCTATGTGCCACATGGGGGCAGCGTTGGGTGACTTTTTATGACTCCAAAGAGACCTCGGTACACATTTATTTGTGAAGAATATATGTGTGTGTGTGTGTGTGTGTGTGTGTGTGTGTGTGTGTGTGTGTGTGTGATAATAATCTGTTATTAATAATAATAACACTAAAACTGACTTGAATGACTCCATGTTGAGATGGAAAATCCTTGTGTATAATTTAAGATTTGGTGTATAATATCTTGGCTTTATATAAAAGCCTATTGTAAAAACGTTTACTTCCTAAAAAACGTGCATGCTTATATAGTTGACAAATGTTTTGACTTAGTAGACGATTAGACCTGAAACTATTAAATCACAGTTGTGTTTAAGTGTTGAATTATTGCGTAAATGTGAATTGCTTAATGCCACAGCCTGCTGTATGTAAAATAATAAATATTTTCAAGTGTTTTTATTTTATTTTATTTTATTTTTTTTTTTTTTTTTTTTTTTTAAGAGGTTCATTAATACCCAGAAATACGAGTTAACCTATATAGGCTAATTATGCTTTCATGATTTTCCAAGAAAAATCTAGGGAAAGCATCTTGATAATAATAATAAAAAGAAAACAATGTGTTTAAATCTACCAAATTAAGCCAGATTTCATAAAGCACAGAATAAATGGTTCCTCGTTAGGCGCACATAGCTAATCAATCAGTCAATACACCGAAATGAGTTTTCTCTGGCTGTTAGCGCAACCACTCTCCCTTTCTTCATTCCGTCAGCTGACTACAAGCACACACCGATCATTATGCTAATTCCGCAGATCTGATTGGACGCCGGCCCCCTGTGACGTCGCACTCGCGTAAGCTATAACAGCGGCGAGCAGTCTGGTGTCCCGCTACAGTCTGAATACTCAAGAGTGAGTGCTGGTTGATTTCTCTGCGGTGCAGAGCTGGACTAAACACAGCACCCATCCACTTGAACGCTGTTTTACCGGCTTAAGGACATATTTTGGAGTATCCGGGATCGGGACGGGAGACCTCCATCTGTAGTCGTCCGTGTCTTTTATTTATGCTTTTAAATCTGGCTAGAGGACGCGCAATCGCGCACTGAGACTTCACTTTCTCCAGTCCCGTGAGTAGACTCCAAAGACTGCAGCTGTCGAGGTCTGCATGCCCTGAGGAGGCAAATGTCTTTCGCAGTGCATTAGTCCAGAAAGTTTTTTTTTTTCTTTCTTCTTCTTTGTTTGTTGTTTGAAACATTTCGAGTGACTCTATATGCTCCAGCGATCGAGTGCGTCGCGTTTGGACACTCTTTCAGAACATTGCATGCGCACAGAGAGGGAAGAAAAGCAAAAGTCGGGTTTTGCGACGCTTGTAAACTCTTTGCTGAGAAGCAGGGACAGGATGAGCACCGATCTCGCCATGGGGCCCGAGCTGCCCACCAGCCCGCTGGCGTTGGAATATGTCAATGACTTTGATTTAATGAAATTCGAGGTGAAGAAAGAGGCCATGGCGGGGCTAGACCGCTCCAACATTCGGCAGTGCAATCGCCTCCAGCCGCAGGGCTCCGTATCCTCCACCCCGATCAGCACACCGTGCAGCTCCGTCCCGTCCTCCCCAGGTTTTAGTCCCACGGAACAGAAGAACCACCTGGAGGAGCTGTACTGGATGCCCAGCGGCGCGTACCCGCAGCAGATCGACCCTCAGACGTTAAACCTGACGCCCGAAGACGCCGTGGAGGCGCTGATCGGGGCCACGTCCCACGGGCACCCTCCGCCCCCTCACGTTCAGCAGCAGCTGCAGGCCGGAGGGTTCGAGGGCTACAGAGGAGCGCATCACCACCATGGCCACCCTCAACAGCACCACCCGCACCACCACCAATACGGCGGCATCTCGCATCACCCGGACGAGCTGACGGGTCACCCCGGCGCGCACGGCCACCACCCGCACCACCATCATCACAGCCAGGAACCCGACAGCCCTTCTCCCACCTCCCCGGGCTCCCACCAGCAGCTTCACCACCGTCATCATCACCATCACCACCTGGGCCAGCAGGGTCACCACGGCGTGGGGGCTGGCCTGAATGTTGAGGACCGGTTCTCCGATGACCAGCTGGTGTCAATGTCGGTACGGGAGCTCAACCGACATCTGCGAGGCTTCACTAAGGACGAGGTGATCCGTCTGAAGCAGAAGCGCCGGACCCTGAAGAACCGGGGCTACGCGCAGTCCTGCCGCTACAAGCGCGTGCAGCAGAAGCACGTGCTGGAGAACGAGAAGACGCAGCTCATCAATCAGGTGGAGCAGCTCAAGCAAGAGATCAACCGGCTGGCCCGAGAGAGAGACGCCTACAAACTCAAGTGCGAGAAACTGACCGGAGCGAACGGGTTCCGCGAGGCGGGATCCACGAGCGACAACCCGTCCTCTCCAGAGTTCTTCATGTGAGTGTCCTTCTTATGCCCGAGGGCCGCATTCGAGTAATCCACATTACCTATTACGATCATTAGAAGAATAATCCACAAGAAATAATAATCTCATATGTAATCGTCGTGTCACCAACCTGACCGTGTTAGAATGTTGTTTGGGGGAAACTGTAGATTAGTTGCTGCTTGTAGTACTTTTACCAACACAAGAGAAAGCGAAGAACTGGGTTTTATATTTAGGAAAACGTCAGATCAGACCATTTCGTTTGTTCTCGGTTGTTCAGGAGAAAGAAGAAGAAGAAGAAGAAAACAACTATGTTTGGGCTGAGCTGAGAGAGGAACTTTGGACTTTTTCCACTTGGCCAAAAAAAAAAAAAAAAAAAAAAAAAAAAAGTCAAGAGTTGAGAGCACCACAATATGCAAAACCTTTCTTCTTCTCCTGTATTAATCCTCCTGAGTGTGTTGACAGGGGGAACTTTATGCAACATCTCATTGGTTTATTGCCTGCTTGGTTATATATAGAATATATATTAAAAATAAAAAGGAAAAACGACAAAAACAAACACATAAATCTGCATTAAGGTATTAATCCTGCATGCTGGACATGTATGGTAATCAGTTCTATTTTATACTCTGCTCTTTCTTTCTTTCTTTCTTTCTTTCATTCATTCTGTTTATTATGTATCATAAAGAGCATGTTTTTTATCTTTAGCTCTTTTTTGGGGGATATACAGATGAGACTGGCTCTCCAGTCGCTCATTAAATGGGTTCATTTGGGCTTGTAAATATATGCGACAGCAAACCTACAAACCGACATCGAAGAGTTGATCGTTTTCCAACTTTTATGATTTGTTTTTCTTTTTGGGAATGGATTTCCTGTAATGGGCATTTTTGCAGTTGCATTTCAACTTTGTAAAGCGCACTTCTGGGTAATAATTTTGGTATCGGTAGTTTTCATGTGGAGGTTTTTAGTTTTTGTTTGGGCAGATTTGGAAAGAAACTGCAGTTTCAGTAACAATAGGCGAATTTAAAGCAGGCGTTTCATTTGAACTGTTGCTAAAACGTCTAGTTGTAGCAAGAAACCCAGTTTAGGCTGTTGCATAATCTTTTTTTTTTTTTTTTTTCAATAATAAAAGCAATACTTAAAGGTCGTATCGTTTCACTTTTTGATGGATTGAATCTCAACGAATGGGCACACTTTCATCAACATTCTTTTTTAGCGATATGAGCTGCCAGTTTTATAAACCGAAACATTTCAAAGTGTAGTTATTATAATCAATCCAGCTCGAGGGTGAAGGCTTCCTAAATCAGGGGTTTGTGTATTATTGGCTAATATGAAAACTGCGCATGTATTTCAATGTTAAATGTTTTCCTTTATTATTTTTTCTTCTGCCGGTCAGTAAAAAAATAAAGGATTCAGGTTCTGCGTATAATATCAAACTGAAAATGAAATGTCTCATGTTATTGTTCAGTTTTTCTTTTTTTTTTTTTTTTTTTTTTTTTTTTAATTATTATTATTATGTCCAGATTCTGGTTCTGCTGGCCAGATGCATAGTTTTTATTTTAATGATTAAATTAACAAACTGTCAGATCATATTGAATAAGCATGGTGCTTGCATCTACGAAATATTGTTAAAAAGTCATGCATTTAACAATCTTGTTTTGGTTTATTACTGATTCAACTGTGTTGAAATCAAATGAAAACTGCAGCAGCGGGTTGTTGTTTTGTTTGTTTGTTAATTTCATGTATTATGAGGGGATCAATGTTCAAATCTGTTTATATAAATGATTCAAAAGAATAGAGTTCAATTCGGACTGTTTCATTCAGGCTGGTTTCTGTTTCGTTTTTGCTGTTTTTGGAAGAAATGGTTTCCTATTTTGCTTATTAAAGTCAGTGAAATGACATTGATTTGGTAGCCAGTCATTTAATGCGTCAATTCCTGTGTCTGTCCAAGTTATGCAACTTTTAGGCTTTTAGGCTCATGCATCTACAGTCCAGTTATCAGTTAATTATCGATCTATCTTATTAGAAAAAAAAAAGAAAGAAAAGAAAAAAAAAAAAGAAAAAAAGCACATTTTCGTGGGTTTGTTCGAGCAGGTTGTCATGCAGACTTGCTGTTAGGTGAACTTTGCGCCCAACGGAGGCAGATGCGCAGCGCTCCAAGTATTCTATTCATTAGTCTGTATTTTAAGACTGCACGCTTTTAAATGCATTATTTAAATATATATATATATATATATATATATATATATATATATATATATATATATATATATATATATATATATGAAAAAATACCAGTCCAATTAACATCCTCTATTTCAACGGTTAAATGTCTTTATTTAGCGTATATGAGCGCATATCTAAATGTATAAGATATTAAAAGCGGTTTTAATGCGCGTTGATCTAATTTTATTTATTTATTTTTCAAAAATTCATGCACAAAAGCTAAAGTCTCCCTCTCTCTCTCTCTCTCTGTGTGTGTGTGTGTGTGTGTTTAGGCCTTCAATTGTGCCTCGACCTGCAGAATTTGCAGCGCCTCGCGTGCTGACTCGAGCAGAAATTCAGCGTGCACGCGCGCTCAGTAAAATGAGATCTTTGACCTTGCGCTCAAAGCCCAGATTGTGGGAATAGGACAATTAACCCTTCAGCCGCCCATTACAACAAACAAATGCACATTTCAAACTAATTTGAGCGGTTATATTTAGGGGCTGCTTAACCCTTTTTACCCCAGTGAATATTTCGCAAGGTTTAAGTCGACTTCATAAAATGTCCACCAAAAATACAGTTCACTAAACATGCACTATATTGGCGCAAGCTGTCACACTTGATGGGAACCTGACATTGAATAGCCTATTATAGGCTTTTTCACCAAATTAAAACATTAAAACAATTAAGAAACACAAAAAATTCATGAAACAGCTAAAATGGAAAAAGGTCAGGGGTGTAGATTCAAGCAAGTGCAATCCCCCAATATGTATACCATGATCAATGGAAATATGTAAAGGATTCAGACTGCAACCCCCACCCCCCCACCAATGTTTTGGCCAACAGAAATTGTAATTAATGTATTGAATAAAATTCAGAACATTTAGGCCTAAAATGTGACAACCCAATAAAAATGTGAGGAAATTGCCCTGACCTAAATATGATGAAACATATCCTTTCAGTTAAAATCAGCCTTCATTATATAGTTGATCCTTGCCTGAATGTATGCCAGTGTGGTCTTATTGTCTTCACTTGCTTAACTATTACAACATATATTAATATAGACATTTTCCCACACAGAAATCTGATATATGGCACTATATGCAAAAAACAAATATTAAATATATGTTCATATATGGTTTTCACTGATGTAGAAAGTACATACTTTCATACACATTCTTGTACATATATGCATATTTCAAAATACTGCAAAAATGGCAGTTGTCATATATGTAAGATATATATTTCCCCAATACTAGTGGGATTTAAATATGTACATAAATGCTCAAATATATGAAATGCAATTTTATATATATGCTCATACATGGCCATATAGCAGATTTCTGTATGGGTTAGTTTCAAGGGAAAGAATTCGCAGGAAGCTTTCTCATTTATATCTGTTTTAACTAGGTGTTTGAAACCAACATACAATCAACCTCTGCTAGAGAAAACAAGCATTTGTGTCATTTGACTTTTGGCTCACAACCTTACTGACATATAGCCCTTCCCCATGTGACAATTAGCCCCAGTCTCCCCTATATATAACTAGGCATGCATGTTTTCTGGATGTGTCAGTTTGGGCGCACAATTCGAAATAATTTCTGGTCACACTTTACATTAGTGTTCATGTTACTGCGTAGATACGCAAGTATGTTTTGTGGGTAACACTTTATTTTACAGTGTCCTTGATATACATGTAATGCTTATAGTAATAACAGTACATTATGCATAATTACAAGCAACTAACCCTAAACCAAACACTAACCCTAAACTTACAGTAAGTACATGTTGTTAATTAATATTACTCAGTACTTACATGCGTAATTACACTGTAACAAGCACACTAAAATAAAGTGTAACCTTTTTGCATAATACATGTATTTTAATTAGCCTATGTTGTGAGCAGCTTACAGCCTAAACACACATTGCTATTATTAATAGTTATTAGTTTCAATAACATTATAATAACATTGCAGTTACTGTATGTAACATACAAATTTGGGTTTTTAGTTAAAGTCGCCCCAGAACTGATAAATAAAATAAATAAAACACATAATGTGTAACGCCAACAGTAAAAATATTGGTAACACTTTACAATAAGGTTCCATTCATTAACATTAATGCATTAGGTATCATGAATGAACAATGAAGGATATATGTTTTTTTACAGCATTTATTCATCTTTGTTAATACTCAGATTCAATTGTTCATTGCTAGTTCATAGTGCATAAACTAATGTGAACATATACAACCTTTGATTTAAAAACTATATTAGTGTATGTTAAAATGAACATTAACCGAGATTAATAAATGCTGTAAAAGTATTGTTCATTGTTAGTTCATGTTAACTAATGTTAACAAATGGAACCTTATTGTAAAGTGTTACCAAACTATTTAACTAGGCACTCATTTTAAAAGTGTGTTTTTGAGCTTTGCGAGTGCTCTTCAGAGCACAAGAGAAAAAGACAAGGGAAAGTGTTGTTAGGATTTCCTGACGGTTTTCAGTTTCTGGTGTCAGAACATTATCTGCTGTGTGTCTGCACAATCTCAAGGGCAGAGCGAAGTGTCGAGGGCCGAGCCAGATACCTCACTGAGCCAAGAGCAGAGCTCTCACAACAACCTATATAAGAGATCACATGTATACACAATAAACCCATAATAATAATAATAATAGTAATAATAGCACTTCTTTTTGTGTGAAGTAATTCTTCAATGTTAGCTACACCAGAAGCACCTTTCATAGCAGTTCATATGCTTGAGTGACTGATATAAAACATAATGCATGCTCCAGTCTGCCTCCAGTCTCCTTCAGAGCTCTTATGTGCTAATAGCAGGAAGTGAACCCTTTTATGGGAATATTGTTTACAATTTGCTGCAATTATATTTGACCATGGTAAACATTGGTATATATAGTCATGCAGTAAAAGAAGCAACCCATAAACCAACCTTTTACTATCTGTATTGAGTTAAATGCTCAATTATTATGACGTTTTAGCGTTAACAGGAAAAATCAATTACACTCACTGTTGCTTTTGTTCAATCAGCACTTAAATTGTTATCGATTCTTATCCTTAGCATCTGATGTACACTCATTTTCCTCTTTATTACTGTTAATATGTTAACATTAATGTATTAGGGTTGTGAACAATAAGATATTTTACAGCATTTTTAACATTTATAAATATACAGTACTATAGTTAGTTGCTAGTTTATGTTAGTTCATAATGCATTAATTAATGTTTACGTATACAACTATTAATGTTAAACATGCATTTGTATATGTAGAAATTAACATATCTCATATCTAGCAATTTCATAGTTCAAGTTAACTCTTACGTTAAGGGTTATTTTATCTTCTGTCCACCATTTGTCTGTTTTTTTTCAATGCTTTATGAATGTATCTGAGATCCATAAAGATATGCAAAGAAAAGGACGGACAAGAAAGGACAGAGGATGAGGAGTGAAAGAATGAAGGAAAAAAGAATGATCGAATGGGAAACACATTGACGTATTGACCCTGGTGCACTTGAAAGACCTGAGTCACATACATATACACACATCCTCTGTCTCTCTCTTTCTCATAGTCAGACAATAAAGTGCTAGTGGCATGACTTTCAATTACTTATATAGAACAGGTGTATGCATCAAACTACACAAACTAACATGCTTGCAAATCCATCAGCCAAAGGTTGAAAGAGACATACAGGCAAGAACATACCTGCATGCATACACACAGTCACACAATCAGATCAGATACAGACACAGATTTATGCAGAAACACAAATAAAGTGATAATCAGACAACTCATAAATAAAGCATCTCGATATATTTCATAGTGTACCAGCATATAACTACTCATTCAATATGGGTTCTCATAAATTCATAAAAACATGCGTGAGTGTCTGCTTAGTTTCTTTCTGGCTCTGAAAGCGACTGCATTCTTATCAGAAGATATTTTTACAGAAATATCGGCACTCTTGGAATGGCGACTGTCCAATCAAATTAGAGGACCACAACTACCTATCATTTATTTTGTAGCATACATTGGCAAGAAAAAGTACGTGAACCCTTTGGAATTAGCTGATTTTCTGCATTAATTGGTCATAAAATGAGATCTCATCTTCATCAAAGTCACAAATATAGACAAACACAATGTGCTTAAGCTAACAACACACAAACAATTATAATCTTTCATGTCTTTATTGAACACATCTCATTAAACATTCGCAGTGCTGTGGAAATAGTAAGTGAACCCTTGGATTTAATAACTGATCAATCCTCATTTGGCAGCAATAACTTTAACCAAGTGTGTCCGGTGGCAGCGGATTAGACCTGTACAACGTTCAGAAGGAATTTTGGACCATTCTTCCTTACAGAACTGCTTCAGCTCATATTCAGCCATATTCTTAGGATGTCTGGTCTAAACTGCTCTTTTGAGGTCATTCCACAGCATCTCTATTGTGTTAAGGTCTGGGCTCTGACTGGGCCACTCCAAAAGGTGGATTTTCTTTTTTTTAAAGTCATTCTGTAGTGGATTTACTATGATGTTTAGGGTCATTGTCCTGCTGCATCACCCAACTTCTACTGAGCTTCAGCTGGCACACAGCCACCCTGATATTATCCTGTAGGACCTCTTGATAAACTGGGAATTAATTTTTCTCTCGATGATGGCAAGCATTCCAGGCCCGAAGCAGCAAAGCAGCCCCAAATCATGATGCTTCCTCCACTGTACTTCACCGTTGGGATGATGTTTTCATGTTGGTATGTGGTGCTCTTTTTATGCCATACGTAGTGCTGCATCTTCTTCCCAAACAATTCAACCTTAGTTTCATCAGTCCACAAAATATATTCCCAGTAGCGTTGTAGAGTGTCAAAGTGGCCTTTTGCAAACTTCAGGCATGCAGCAATGTTTTTGTTAGAAAGTAGCGGCTTCCTTCGTGGTGTCCTGCCATGGACACCATACCTGTTTAATGTTTTCCATAGAGTATACTCATAAATAGAGATGTTAACCAGTTCCAATTAGTCATTCAAATCTTTAGCTGTCACTCTAGGGTTCTTTTTTACTCATTGAGCATTCTGTGGTGTGCCCTTTGAGTAATCTTGGCTGGACAGCCACTTTTAGGAAGAGTAGCCACAGTATTAAATCATCTCCATTTATAGACAATTTGCCTAACTGTGGACAGGTGAATATTTAACCTTTTCAAGATAACTTTGTAACCCTTTACAGCTTCATGCAAAGCAACAGTTCTTGATCGTAGTACTTCTGAGATCTCTTTTTTTTGCGAGACCAAATATAACTTTCAATTTAAAGGGATATTTCACCCAACAATTTAAATTCTCTCATAATTTACTTACCATCATGCCATCCCAGATGTGCAGGACTTTCTTCTGCTGAATTCAAACACATATTTTTAGGAGAAAATCTCAGCTCTGTAGGTCCTTACAATGCAAGTTAATGGTGGCCAGAACTTTGAATCCTGAAAAATAACAGAAAGGTAGCATTAAAGTAATCCATATGACTCCAGTGTTTTAATCCATGTCTTCTGAAGCGATATGATAGACGTGGGTTAGAAACAGATCTATATTTAAGTCTTTTTTTTTTTTTTTTTTACATAAATCTCACTTCACTTTCACATTCTTCTTCTTTTGTTTTTGTTTTTGGGCAATTTGCATTTTTCGTGGATATCGCCACCTACTGGTCGGGGCTGGTCAAAGGTGGAGATTTATAGAAAAAAAGGACTTAAATATTGACACACCTATCATATAGATTCAGAAGATATGTATTTAACCACTGGAGTCTTATGGATTTATTTTTATTCTACCTTTATGTGATTTTTAGAGATTCAAAATTCTGGTCACCATTCACATGCATTGTATGGACCTACAGAGTGGAAATATTCTTCTAAAACTCTTTGTTTGTGTTCTGCTGAAGATAGAAAGTCATACACATCTGGAATGGCATGAGAGTGAGTAAATGATGAGAGAATTTTCATTTTTAGGTGAACTATTGGTTATCCTGTTTACATGGAAGTTTCTCATTCAGATTGTCTAAGTGGGGCCAATAGTCTGATAATTGCTTGTCTATGCAAAAATAGTGAATGAGTGTCTATTCTGGTTTCAGTTCAGTGGGTAGCACAGGCCTATCGTACTGCTGTACATGTTTACTCCTACACTTGTTTACTCCTCTACTGCCTCATTTACGTTTTTTCATATTGACCTCCAGAAATGATTTAAGACAGCACATAATTTTTAATAGGTTCAATACAGTTCACCAGGATAAAAAATCAATCACATGCCAAACTCTGACACTAAATAATGTATAAATAATAATAATAAATATAATAGTAAGTACAATAATTAATAATAATTTCTAGTTTTGCTTGCAAAAATAAATGTAATGACAACTGTCTAATATGAAAATTGTGAGACTGAACCACAACTCTGGCAGATTGCCCAGACAATTTCTCAGAAGCAGCAGTGTAAACTCAGCAATTGATTATGTGACTCACGATAACATCGGACCTCCTCTACAGAGCTGTAGTACACATGGTCATGTTCCACATGGACATAAGTTTGAGCCTGGACTGCATCATTTACAGCTAACCACAAGGGCGTAGATTTGCCTTGAACATTGAGGGGTTGCAGCATGAAGCATTTACATGTTTCCATTGATCATGGTATAAATATTGGGGGGGTTGTACTTGCTTGTTTCGATTATTGGGGGGGTTACGGGGTTATACCCCCCCCCCCCACCCCACACACACACACACACACACACACACACGCACACAATCCCCCCATCCCCCTGGAATCTATGCCCTTGGCTCACCATATCTAGGAAGTGTTTTCAAATGAATTTGTGATAACTTAAAACTCCTAACATTACTTGTTCAAAACAATGTGATGAATTCAGAGATTTACTCAACATAGACCTGCCTCAACTCTTATTCTTATTTCACATTTAAAAGATTTTTGTAATATTTTATATACGTTCTTATTCAGTTTCTAATAATATCATCATTTCATGGATTAAAGGGTTAGTTCACCCAAAAATGAAAATTCTCTATTGATTTACTTACCTTTAAGCATCCCAGATATGTATGACTTTTCTTCTTCAGCAGAACCAAAGTGAAGATTTCGACTCCAGTCGATCAATTAATGTCTTCTGAAGCAAAACGATAGGGTTGTGTAAGAAACAAATCAATGATTTAAACGTTTTTAACTTTAAATCATTACTTCCTGCCAGAGTTGGGAAACTGTTTGAAATGACTTAACTCTCACGTGACGTTTGTTCCTCTGTTGTATACAAAGCGCACGCTTCCAACTTCTCGCGTGATCGCGCCATTGCGCTTACGTCACGCAACAGCACCGTGATGGGTCGACTGCTGGCAGGATGCGATTTTTAAAAGTTAATAAAGTTTCAATTATCAATTTATTTTTTACACAAACCTATTGATTTGCTTCAGAAGACATGAATTGATCAACTGGAGTCGTGTAGATTACTTTTATGCTGCCTTAATGTCCTTTTGGACCATCAAACAGCCAGCAATCTAATGGCACCCATTCACTAGCATTGTATGGACAAACAGAGCTGAAATGTGCTTATAAAAATCTTCATTTCGGTTCTGCTGAAGAAGGAAAGACACACATCTGGGATGGCTTAAAGGTGAGTCAATCATGAGAGAATTTTAATTTTTGGGTGAACTATTCCTTTAAGAGTAATCCCATATCAAATCCTTATATCAAATCAACTAACAACCACCAGATCTCTAACCCTTTTCAGTTGTTATCTCTAGACATCTACGTCATGCACCAAGGAGGTCTATAATACCTGCAGAAGGCTGTTTGTTAGTATTTGCGCATTCCCTCTAGAAGTACGTGACCTCCTTGTTGCCATCTTTGCTCATGGGCTCTCAGTTCTGGGCACAGTTTTTTGTTTTGTTTTTTTGAGCCAATTATCTTGGCCGTAAATGTCATGTGACTAATCACTCTGGAGCCGCAGCAAAATAACCTCATGAAAACCCTGATTGGCTGATGGCACCACTAGAACGCACACAGTCCCAGACCCTTCACTAGTGACTAACCCTGAGCCTTGCTATGCACTGCTGACCTCCCAGCATCCCATTTTTTTAATTTCATGGGTTTTAATTGACCAGATAATAAAAGTACATAGGAAACCTGAATGGAAATGGAATCTGAACATCAAACTGCTGCACCACATCTCCAGCTCCCTCCTGTTACCTCCAACTACTATGGCCTGTCAGGAAATCACCTGTTTCTTTGCTTACATCAGTCACATATAGTAGCCAAACTAACTAATCTCTTGCAGATTTAAAGGAATAGTTCACCCAAAAGAGAAAATGCTGTCATCATTTACTGACGCTGCTCTTCTTTTTTTTTAATTTCATGAACCGAACATGAGTGGAGGCAAGAATTTGCAACTAGTCTCATAGAATGTACTATAACTACATTTTTGCACACTTTTAGGTGCCTAATTCTACATTTCATCACAGTTTCCTGGTGAAATTAACACTAGAGGCGCTACAACAACAACATCTTTTGAAAATCAATACATTTTTACGCTTGTATTACAGACCCACCTACATTTATACACTTAATCCAATGTGATTATCTTCCGTGGTAGCTCACCTGATAGAGTGTTGGACTTTAGACTCAAGCACGCAAGCTGACACGTGAGACGAAAGTGGAATAGAAGGTGGTTGCTTCAGAAAATGCGCTTTATCTTTTTTAGTTTCTTTTTGTTTTTTGACACAATCAGTTAGGTTTAGGTGTTGGTTTAGGGTAAGGATGTCTGTTTTGTGTCTCCTCTTATTTGATTTAGGACACTATTGGTTAGGTTTAGGCTAAAGTTTTGGATTAGGGAGGTAATTTTACTCATTAAAACCTCCATCTTATATTCACCTTAAAAACCTTGTCTCAATACGACAGAATTTCACTCACTTTTGAAATGGCTTAAAAGTTATTGGTTTTTGTTTTCAGAAAAAAAAAAAAAAAAACATAATTTCAACTAAACAGCCATTGTAGTCAAGAAGATTCAAAATTTTTAATGCATGAAGTAAAAATCTAGTAAAAAATAATAAAGGTATATTTTTCAAAGAAATGTTTTTTAACTAAATGAACACAAGGCAGAATGATATTTAACTGTTTTATTTATACGCACCCATATGATGCATGCACCACAATAATACTTAATAGCCTAATAAAAAGCATTATTTACCTAAATATATTTTTACTAAAACATTTTTGTGAATGAACTTCCCTCACTAATTTTTTTGGAACCCAGTTGAATATTATATAATACTGAATTATTATTGTGTGACCCAGTCAAGTCCATTATTATAATAAAATACTGAATAATTATTACTATTATTTTCAGGATTAGATTTGATTAATACAATAGTAATTTGTTTCTGTGGTATATTGATATATCAAGTTTAAAAGATGTGTTGAATGTCTTTAAAAAGTGTGTCAGTTAGTCATTGATCAATGGGGTAATAGACAAGCATGACTGGGTAATGCGACCTTACCCTGCTAAAAAGTCTGGGGTTCCCCCCCGTGTGAAAAGATAGAAACGTGCAGTGTACCCCTGAACTGTGAGTGATGCAATGTCTGTTCTTTTGCCAGTAAAGGTTCTAAAATAAATCCTCTGGATTTAAGTTCATCGGATGTCCCCGTTTATGATTTCACCACAAACCTAACTTTTGTGTGTAAGAACACTACAACTGGTATCAAGGATGTGGATGGGATTGTAGTCCGAGAGATCATCGGCCCTTCATTAAGCTAGTTGAAAATATTGGACAGCGTCAAGAGGATGACATGGCCTTGTTCAGCAGTGAAACTGGACTGTGTTTTAACGAAGCTATCGAAAGCTTTAACACATACAAAGAACGGTTCACTCATTGAAGCGGAAAGGCAAAGAGCAGTGTTTTAATCGGTAGTAGGTGCAAAAAGCTGAGTGTCAAAATTGTCAAAGGGGAATAAAAAGGCCAACAAGGGAGAGTGTTATCAATGTCTGGGAGAGGGACATGCCGCCGCCTCCTGCAAATACAAGGACTTTAAATGCAGTGCCTGCTACAAGAAGGGACATCTTGTACGTGCATGCAGGAATGCCAAGGACAGTGAAAGTTCCAGCAGTAGCAGCACCACCGGCTTGCCACGAAACATCAAAGGACCACCACAAAAACGAGATACCCGCTACCTCGTGATGGATTCGTCAACCGTAGACGAACATTACCCTCATGGAGCCCAAAAACCAGACAACAGGCAGCAGACGTTGGCATAGGAACTGTTAAACAGACCACCAGAGACTGTTTGCAGTACAACTGATCTGCAGCCGACTATACGGCCGTTTAAAGCAGCGCATGGGACTGAAAAAGAGTGGGGACTGTTCTCAGTCATGGGTGATTGTGAGTATGTGAGACCGTACCAGGTCATGCTGAGATGTAATGGTGTAAAAATTTGAATGGAAGTTGATAGAGGTGCAGCCATGAGTCTGATTTCTGAAAAGCTGTACAAGCGCAAGTTTAAAAAGTGGAAACTACAGCAATGTGAGGTGGCACTGAGAACATACAGTTCAGAGCCTATTGCATTACAGGGAAAATTAAATGTGAAGGTACAGTGTGGGGAACAAACAGAGAATTTGGTGCTACTGGTATCAAAAGGGGTGGGACCTACCTTAATGGGTCAAAACTGGATTCAGGTTTTGCAGTTAGATTGGTCCAGATTGCATCAGGTGATCCATCCTGTAACAGAAATCAGTGCAGACAGAGGGGCAATTACAGGGATCAAGACAAAACTGCAGGTGGTAAAAGATGCGGTTGCAAAAAAATTCTAAGCTAGATCTGTACCCTATGCACTGAGAGAGGCTGTAAACCAGTACCAGTAGTGTGCATTCCGAAAAATAATGGCGAAGTCAGAATCTGTGGGGATTTTAAAGTGACGATAAATCAACCATGGTTGGAGGTAGACAAATAACCTCTGCCAAAAATAATATTTATTTGCAACCTTAGCTGTGTGAAAGTATTTCACAAAACTTGACTTTAAACAAGCTTACCAACAGGTAGAGCTGGATGATTCCGCAAAGCCTTATCGGACCATAAACACACAGAAGGTTTTGTTTCAGATGAATAGACTTCCGTATGGATTGTCAGTTCGCCCACTATTTTTCAGAGAATTATTTTAGTTTGTTACTTAGATGACATACTTATTATGGGGCAGACCAAAACAGAACATTGGAGAAATGTTGAAGGTGTGTTTAAGCGTCTGTAGGAGCGAGGCATAGGAGTGAACCAAGACAAGTGTGCCTTTTGCCACCCCAGCGTAACCTACCTTGGGCATCAAATTGACTGTGAAGGAGTACATTCTGTCATGGAAAAGGTTGAAGCCATAGCAAAGGCTCCCATTCCAAGGAATGTGACAGAATTGAGAGCTGTCTTAGCATTACTTTCCTACTATGGGAAATTCATAAAGAATTTGTCCACACTGATTAAGCCCTTAACAGAGCTTTTGCAGAAAGAAAAACCCTGGTTTTGGTCAGACAACTGCCAGGCAGCTTTTGAAATGGCCAAGAGGCAACTGTCCTCTGAATCCATGCTGACTCATTTTGATCCTCAACTTCCCATTATTTTGGCTTTATTATTATATGCTTCTGCATATGGGGTAGGAGCTGTTATTTCACATAATTGGATAATTCAGAGCAACCCATCATTTATGCCTCACGTACCTCAAACAAGGCAGAGTTAAATTACTCACAAATTGAGAAAGAGGTATTGGGCATCATTTTTGGTGTGCAAAAATTCAGAGAATACCTTTATGGTAGGAAATTCCTATTAATTACAGATCAAAAACCTCTTGTAAAAAATATTAGACCCAAAGACCGGATTGCCAGCACTGGCAGCTGCCCGATTGCAAAAATGGGCATTACTTTTGTCAGCCTATCAATATGATATTGAATACAAGCCATTCCTGAAGCATGCAAATGCAGACGGGTTGTACAGACTACCTTTAAAAAAGGAAGAGACACCGAGCAATCCTGAGTGGTGTGGGTGTCATAGTTAGATGCAGTGCCTGTACCAGCAAAGGACATAAAGAGGGAGATGGAGAATGATGCCATTCTGAGAAAAGTAAAAAAAACCTTACCTTGACAGGTTGGCTAAAACATGTAGTGGATGAGGTTCTGAAACCTTATTGGGTGAGGCAACAAAAACTTACAGTTGAGGCAGATTGCCTACTGTGGGGACTAAGAGTAATCATCCCCTCAACACCGAGAAGCCATCTGCTAAAAGAACTTCACAAACAGCATTTAGTCATTGTGCGAAGTAAGGCACTGGCAAGAAGCCATTTTAGGTGGCCAAAAGTAGACCAGGACATAGAGCAACTGGTAAATGGTTCCTCTGTATGTCAGAACAACAGATCCCTCCCAAACAAAGCACAAGTGCATCCAAGGCAGTGGCCAGAGTACTCCTGGCAAAGGATATATGTTGATTTTGCAGAAAAAGGAAAGCATCAGTTTTTATTTGCCATAGATGCATATTCGAGGTGGCCAGAAATAAAAATAATGAAAAACACAACAGCAGGTCAAGAGTAGAAGCCTTAAGGAGTATGTTTGCTGGTTTTGGATAATGGCCCAAAGCTAGTGTCACATGAATTTGAATCCTTCCTCCAAGATAATGGAATGAAGCACATAAAATCTGCACCATACCACTCAGCCTCAAACGGGTTGGTGGAAAGGCGAGTTTAGACCTTTAAACAATCTTTGGAAAAGCAAAAAGTCTTGGGATACTCTTTGCAGCATTGTGTTGACCGATTTCTGTTTATTTACAGAAATACACCCCAGAATGCAATGGAAAAAATGCCAGCAGAGCGTTTTCTGAAAAGGAAAATGCACACAAGGTTATCTCAAGTGCAACAAACATTTTCAGCTTCAATGCAGCACAAACAAGAGCAAAAAAACAAAACAGGATGATAAAAAATTGTTAAAACTGAGGTTTTTCCAGACAGGACAACAGGTCTTGGTGTGAGATTTCCAGGGAGGGGTAGGAGAAGCTTGGAAAACTGGTGCCATAGAGAAAGTGCTGGGCCCAGTAACCTACCTGCTAAATGTACAAGGGAGATTATGTAAGAAACATATGGATCAGATCATAGCAAAAGGAAGGGTTGATAGAAAGGTTCAAGTAGGCCAGTAAGAATCCGCAGGGCACCACAACGTCTTGATCTATAATATTCTTGAAGTGGAATTCAGAGAATAGTTGATTTGTTTATGGAAGTAAATGTGTTTTGTGTACTTAAAAGATGTTTTGAATGTCTTTAAAAAGGGTGTAATTTAGTCACTGGTCAATGGGGTAATAGACAAGCATGATTGGATAATGTGACCTTATCCATCTAAAAAATCTGGGGTTTCCCCCCTGTGTGAAAAGATAGAAATGTGCAGTTTCCCCAAACTGTGAGTGATGCCAGTAAAATTTCTAAAATAAATCCACTGGATGTCTCCTGTTTATGATTTCGACACGAACCTAACTTTTATGCGTAAGAACGCTACAGTTTCTGTCATATTTCTTTTCACTTGGAGCTTTTATTTTGGCAGAACACTGAAAGTGCACTGCAGTGTTAGTGTGTGTTTGACAGTTTACATTGTTCCTCATTACAAATCCGGTGAGACGCTGTGATTTCCTTCTTTAGTGATACTGTATTGTGTTTTTAGATTTTTACAATAACTTGTGTATACAAATGTAAGGATTGCGCGATTGTGTGAACCTACAGCAAACTGATTTTTCAGAGTCCTCTGAAAACAGCGTATCATGCTAGCTCCTTGGTATCATTAGCCAGCGTGCACATACTGTAGAACAGTGCGTCACCCATTCCCTCTGTAGTGTGCACTGACCATGTATTCATGTCATAAAGTCATAGCCTTTAGCTGTTTAATACTGACATATGACTACATCGTGATTCTGATGTTATTTTATATTTATTTTTTTAGTGCTGATTTGAGTTCCTGACACATTAGATTTTCAGTCTATTAACCTCAAACAGAAAAGAACAGATCTTTATATATTTTTATATTCAATCTATGGACAGCCATCAAAGTTTATTAAGTAGCCCGAGCATACATTAAAACTTCTGAGGAGTAACTCTCACAATAAGTCTAGACATTCATCAACATGATCACACAGGAAATCGACATGCCGATCCCATTCTGCCAAATAACTCTCAAGTGCCATCTCCCATCAGACATTGGTGCATTAAGGCCCCAATATACTTAAAGTAATATATATATGCAGTAGAAAATGTTTAATTTATCTTGTTTAAATTCTGAATTCATGACGTTAATGCGCTAACACGCTATATGCGGCCATAATATGCACCGATTACATTCTGTTATTGTAATTTATGATGACACTGCAAAGATCAATGTATAAAAGTGTTAATGGGAAGAATAAAAACAAAAGATTGATGATAGGCAAATCTTACTTTGGAAAGATGTTGTGTGAATGGCTTTTGACTGCAGACTGCACATGAGTGAATGGGCACTTGAGAGTATTTAAGTAGATTTGATTCCTTTTGTAGACTAATTAAACAAAAAAATCACATGACATGGTCTTGCACACCGGTGTGTTCAAGTTGAATACTGACTGAAAAATGTAAACAAAGTAGAAGGTGGAGCTTCAGATCACACCTACCAATGACCTGGACCAATGGCAGCAAGGTGTTTAGCAGCCGGTTTGAAGTTTTCCTAAAAGCTGTTCCGAACCACCGAAACGAACGCAAAAACGCCTTCTTTTTAGCCAGATTTTGTTCTAAATTACGTCATACCCATTCGTTCTTCGATTTTGTATAAATTATATCCGGGCCTTAATTCAAACATGATCATCTTTCGCACTCTCGCTACTGATAGCACGTTGCGAGCAACGTCCGAGACACTGGTCCTTGTCCTGTGGAATCCAGGAAGAAACTGTTTTCACAAGAATAATTTTGAGCGCAATTTGAAAGGTTGCATTTTCACTCTAAGATCACATTTTTACTTCATTGACAGTTAGGTATAGGGTTGGGGTTTGGGTTAGGATGAATGGTTAATAAAATGACGTTTATTACATCATTCACAACTTCATTTCACCCAGAAACTGGAGCTCACACATGCTCATACATTCAACAACACTTCCAGCTTTGGCCACTGGGGGCAGTGATTCAGATTTCGGTAAGCACAGACCAATTTCAGCAGAACTTTCTACCTACTGTTGCCAAATTCACAGTGCAATCAGTCTGAATTTATCGCAGGAAATCAAATTTTTAATACTATTCCATATTCATCCACTACTGGAGAAACATTCCTTTTGGTAAGAGGTTCGCAGCAAGATTTAGAATGAATAATCATTTGAGTAGGACTGTCAATTGAACATGTTAATTTAGTAAAATCAATTATTTAAATTTTGAAAATGTATTTAAAAAATAATGCAATAAAAAGTGCTTTTAATCTTGCCCCTGACTCATATACAAATTCCATAATTAGGAATTTTCGTGATTATAAAATTCATATACATTTTCATACAACTTGTAATGATCTGTTTTTAAGCACTTAGTTCTAATTAAGGTTCCACCCTTTCCCTCCCATTTCACATGTGCGTGTTCATGTGTTTGTGTTTTAGGTTTTGTTACAAGTTAACTCCGCTGTAATGCTTCGACAGCCAACATCCGTGAACAGTTTGGAGGTGTAAAGCATCAAAAACAATTAAAGAATGAGAGAATGAGAGAAGTACTTACACACAGACTCATATGCAGTCTATTATTAAACTGTATTATTGACCGTTATATCTGGCAACCGATTTCCTACATATCTGTGCTAGTTTCATTATTCTTGTATCACTCTGCGGTCTCTGTCTTCGCACAAAATAAAATCATCAAAACTCAAATTAATATTTTGAATGTCCATTTGTTTATTTGATAAGTAGCCTATGTACAGTCAGCTGTTCATTATCGCAAAATAAATCCCTTCAGGGTGATACAAGATCCCTCCCCTTCGCTGATCGCCCTGTTGGGGTTTATTTTGCTATTACGACCAGCTGGCTCTACATTATCCCTTGCTTTCAGTAGTGTCAATTACATTTGAACTTCACTAGTGCATGAGATTACAGAAAAAATGTAGAATTGCAATTCATAAGATTTGTCTGTTAGTTGTTGTCTGATTTGATATGTAACAATAGAACTCTTATGATATAAACATCTCAGTTCTCCCATGCAAAGCCAATTTGGCCACTCCCACAGGATGTCTCTGTAAACAACACTTGGAGTCAGGCACTGTGCTTAAAAGTGCCACTCACATGCTGCCACTCATGGTGCCTTATACACTGTGTGTGTGTTGAGTAGCCAGTGCAATCTGGATTGACCTGAATTGCGAGTGAATTTTGGGCAGATTGGGATTACACAGGGGAAAGGATTAAAAAGATTATGCTATTTTGGAGGATTATCACTTATTCAAACTAATGAGCCCCGCAGCCCACCCACGGCATTCTCTTAGTTTACTCTCAACAGTGCAGATGAAATGACAGTTAACAGGTGTCAGAAACACAGCAGTGTTTCAGCTCACACATATGCTGCATAACAGGCAGAAGAAGTCAGTTAAAACAGAACACTTAAACACCTTTAAACAAATACAGTATACCAACCACAACTAACTTCTGATAAGGACATATTTGTGGATTTGTGAAAAAACAGATGCCAATGCCTAAACACATTGCCCCCATCTGGCATTGGTATTGAGTTAATGTTGTTGTGTAGGGTTGGTCGGGATACTCAAACAAACATAGCAATGTTTTGACAGCGCCTAAGAGTCAGTGTTTACACTTTTCAGGGAAATTAAACTATGGATGGCTTAATTATAGTTGACTGCATATTACACTGGGAGAAGAGAAAGTATTTTAACATCAAAAATATTACTTCTTAAAAATAACATAGTTAGAAAACAACAACAGCACAATGCCATATCCCCTGGAATGCAGATATCTTCTCTGAATCCTGATATCTGTAAATAATAATAGTTTATTTATTAAGTCATTATATTAGCATTGCATTAAGAGCCTTAAAATATGAACTTTTGAGCTTTGTCATTATTTGCCCATTTATAAGTTATTTTGCCTATTGGGACTCTTATTTTTAAGCATTTGTCAAAGACAGAAACTGAAAAAGTCTGAATGAGGAAGTTAAAGCTAATAGCACACATACAATTAAAGTTTATTAGCCACAGAAGGTAAAAAAAAAAAAGTCAATAAAGTTAAAAGCTCACTCAAAAAATAGCTCTTTTGCTGAACTTGATTCAATCGTGGACAGTGTTTCCACGTGTTTGAAATTAGTTTTCTTCACTTAAAATTACTATGTAATCACAACACAAACACTTTGTGTAGAAATAACCTAGCTGAATTGGGTAAACCCAATTACATTAGACTCAAATAATCAAATAAATCTATTTTATTTCTTTATGTACTTACTAGTGAAAGTAAACGTTAGCATGCTAGTTACATGCTGGTTAGAAGTACTACAGAGTGTAATTTAGTAACTCTGCTGTGGTTAACACAGCAAGTGCTCAATGCAACAAGCAGTCAATTTCATGTGTGACATCTACCTGTCCTCATAGTTAGCTCAAGCTCTACTCTTCACCATAATGGTAACGCACAAAATTCCAACATAACATAAACTCTTCTAAACCTCAACATAACCCAACACAACATTAAACACTAACAAGTATCCCCCCTTTATATTCATCTTGCACCAAAAAATAAAATAACACTTAAATGTTAAAATACATTTACTCTCCCTGGGGGCCTGGGTAACTCAGCGAGTATTGACGCTGACTACCACCCCTGGAGACGCGAGTTCGAATCCAGGGCGTGCTGAGTGACTCCAGCCAGGTCTCCTTAGCAACCAAATTGGCCCAGTTGCTAGGGAGGGTAGAGTAACATGGGGTAACCTCCTTGTGGTCATGATTAGGGGTTCTCGCTCTCAGTGGTGTCCATTTTAATTAAGTAAATTGAATAAGCAGCAAAAAAATGTTATTATTATTATTATTATTATTTTTATTTATTTATTTTTTTGAGTGCTGGTTGAAACAATTTTTTCACAATTAGTTCGTAAGTACCTGGTTTATAAGGGTACAAGGTCAGTAATGTTTATTAATGTGTTCATATTTTGTATACCTTTACCTTTATATAAGATTAATTTAATTTATAGCAAGTTTTGTTTTGTTTATGTTTAAATGTTATGTTCTGTGTTTAATTTCAGCCAATTCTTTATTTAATTGTTTATTTAAATCAATGTTTGTACTAAATACTGCAACATACTAATTTGTATAATATTTGATTATTTCTAGCTCTTATGGTGTGTTGTGGATTCAACATATGTACAAAGAGTTCATAAAAGAAGTAGTGCTGTCAGTTGATTTATTTTTTTAAATCTCGATTAATCACATAATCTTTTGTAGTTAATCGTGATTAATTGCAGATTTTGAAAGTGTTGAAATTTGACACTATATATACTTCTTTTCCTGTCAAAATGCATTTATTTCCATCTTACAAAACAATATGTAACAATATAATGCTTTATTAACATTTCCCAAACAAAGCCTTCCACAGTATAAAGATAAAAATACACTAAAATATCACCAATTCAAGTATCATTAAATGTTTCCCAAAATCTTTGACTAATTGAAAGAACTAGTCACCACATATGTTACATATTTATTGCAATGGGCATTAATCCCTTAAACTCTTATCCTCCACAGTATTAATCTGCCAGCAGACTGTGGCTTTCGACTTTGCTACAGCAATCGGGAATTCGAGTCAGGGTGACAGAGTCAGCGTCAAGCACCGCTTTGAACTCCACATGAAAAGCGCTTGCAGACAAAAACGTCTCATTCTGCATTTTGGTGATAGTTAAGATTTCACTTGCTTCTGTGGTAATTAAAATCCACCTTACATAGGCTGAAAAATACTTGATTTCTGACACAAGTCCAATCTGGGCTTGTTTTGTACATCAAATAGCGTTAAGAGCTCCTTTCTCCATCACTTTATCACTGACAGACAAGGAAGCACAGTTGTGTGTGTTGTGAAGTGTGCGTCAGTGTAATGACTCCTATAGCGGACATAGCGCAAAGGTTCCGCTCTTCCAGCCAGTGTTTATGCTGTATTAACGGTAAATGTGTTAATCACGATTAAGAAAAATTATCGTGTAAAACTTTTTTAATCGCATGCATTAATTGTGACAGCTCTTAAAAAACACATTCACAAACATCAGTGATGATCCTAACATTTTATTTTATTAAGTTTTATTCAACTGGACTGCTACAGGTAAGGGACTGTCTGCGTTCTCATGGTACCATCAGAAGGCATGTGCCAGCCAGGCAGGTTCCATTAAGATAACTGGGGATACTAATGGATTATAGACCTTCTTGGCCATAAATTAAACACCAAATATGTCTGAATCTGGTGTGTTCTCACTGTCGTGAGCAGGTCTGATAAAGGGATGCATGTGGAAGAGTTAAAGGAGGGTCAGTACTCCCACTCTCACCCAATGTCTGCTCTCCGGGGAGGAGGAGAGAGAAGGAATAGACTCATGAAAAGTGTCTGCCAGAGGCCAGCAGAACTCAAATCAAACAGCACTGGGTTTGTTCAAAAACCGTGGGGTAAAAATATCCACCTATTTATACACAGACAGGAAGGGCTCCCCTCTCAAAGCTTACAGAGAACAACACAGTTACACTGTGAGCCCCAATCTTTCGAACCCTGCATGCATATAATTATTTAAATGAACACATGTGTGGTTTCGGTCATACTGTGAAGGACGAAAGCATGTTGTCATATTCTTCTGTCTCCTTTTCTTGTGTTAACCCTCATGATTGAAATTCACTTCCTCGTTCTTGGGGGTTCCAGAAACCTCTGTGCTGTATACCTAAAAAAAAATATGGTAATTTTGGAATAAAACCTATCATTTTCCTTCAAATTCTTGAAATATGTTTCCAGCATACAGATATTAATGAAGCTTTAACCCTATGTTTCTTTGTATAAATGTCATCCAGTGTAATGTTGCCTCTGTTTCAGATCAATTTGGCCACAGAAAAATACTTTGTACAAAAATACAATAAATCAAATACAAATAGAGGCAGGAATGCAATTCCCAGTTACCCTATTGCACTGTGTTGACTCTGTGTAAACTAAACCATTTTCTTCATTTTACAAGTACATTATGCATGTCAGATGACAATAAAATGGTTAATAATAAAGGGATTTTGTTTTAGTATTATTTTATTAGACTGCATCGCATAGCAGAGGGTTCGGCAACCTATGGCACCGGAGAGGTAATCACTGGCACACCAGCAACGGCAAGAGAGGAGTAGACTATTTTATTTATATAAATACTTCACCTGCATTCCTATCTACATCTTGATGTAATCCCTCCTCATGATCACGCAGCGTGTTTTCATGAGCTAAATGGGAGGCTAAACAAAAAGTTAAAATGTAACGAGACTGCAGTATACCCAACAGACTCGTGCAGCTGATGAAAACACTCTGCATGATCATGAGGAAGGATTTTGCTGCTTTCCATTCAACTCGGAAAGTGGGATTTTCCAACTTTCTACTTTGAAAAGTGCAATGGAACACCACCTGAAGTAGTAATTCCAACTTGGAAAGTCATGAGGAAATGTTAAATTCAGATTTCGCTGAGATGCAGGTGTGTGATGTCACACAATCATGTCAGCACCCAGGACAATGTACAAAATAAGTGATAAACATTGACTTTTATTAAATAATATCGATAAATTAGTCAAAGTTCCTACATTACATGATATTAAAGCTTGTTTAACAGAGTAGCAGTTGTTCAAAACATGGTAAATATACTCTCTTTTGATAATTGTACACCTGTAGCACAAATGCTAGCATTGCAGATTGTTTATGAATTGGGTTATTAAGAGACATCTCTGGTGACAGTCAAACACCTGCTATGCTAACGGGAGCATTGCAGTTTTGTTTCCTTAAGCGTCATCTTCCAAGCATCTGGCAATGGAATGCATTTATGGTTGGAGATCGGAGATCTCAAGTGGAATATCCCACATCCGATTTGAATGGAACGCAGCATTACATCAAGATGTGGATTGGAATGCAGGTGGGGAAAACGTCATATAAATTAAATAGCCTACTTCTCTCTTGCTGTTGCTTGCGTGCTAATGAATACATGATTACAATGACATAATATTAGAAATATTTAAGATTCCACGCAATTTCGTGATCAGTAATCAAATAAGCAAATTTGTGACATTATCTATGTTAACTCACTTTGTATAAAAGCACAGGTTTTCTTTCATTAAAGCACTTAAGATGCTCAGTGAAAATTCACATGTAGGATCATGATTATATCATAATCATTGGGTTTTGCACACATTTTTCACTCAAACATTTTTCACATTCAGTGATCAACTATATATACATTATATACTGTATATATATATATATATATATATATATATATATATATATATATATATATATATACTGTATAGATAGATAGATAGATAGGTACCATAGTTAGTTACCATAGATAGATAGATAGACAGATAGACAGACAGACAGATAGATAGATACCGTAGGTAAAAATATGAAAAACACCATAAAAGCAGTCCATATGAAGTGTTCTTCTAAATTATTAATTTCTCGTTATATTCCAAGTCTTACTATTCCAAATAAATCACTAAAAATGTTGCCTTGAAAATCTTGCTTGACAGTATGGAAAAGAGCAGCTTGCACATTTAGCTAAATAACTCCCTTTGTGTTTCACGGAAGAAATACATTCATAAATGTTTGGAATGAAAAGAAAAAGTAAAGTATGACAGACTTCTCAGTTTTGAGTGAACTATCCATGTGCCATTTTAGTTAAGAAAGGCTTCCCAAAAGAAGAGTTCATCTGATAAGAAAATAAAATAAACTACAAAATGTGTGGTCAAAGGGATGGTAGAACAGTCAGTGTAGAGATCTCCATACATACAAAGTGATGTGTGTGTGTGTGTATTTTCTTTTCCTGCTCAGACTGAAGTGTGTTTTATGCCCAGTAACAGAGGAATGGAGGACGAATAGGGGAAATAGTTGTGGCAGCACTGTGGTTAGAGAGAAAGAGTGGGAGGAAAAGTTAGTAAAGAAAAAAAAAGAGAGAGGGAAATGGGAGAGGAGTTTGGAAGAGAGAGAGAGAGAGAGAGAGAGAGAGAGAGTGTCCCTGTTTTATAATGAAGGTGTGTACATGACCATATCCTTTTTCTAACCACAGTCTCTAGAGTATTGAGCTCTGTTACCAGGATTCAGCTATACACTGCAAAAATATCTAGACATCTTTAAAACATAATCAATTTAATTAGGAAGCAAAAGAGCATAAAATATTATGTTTTTTATCAAAAAAAATTAAAATAAAAAAAAAATAAAAAATCTTACCCCACTGGTAAAAATACATTTAGTAAGAAAGAATATAATTTGTCCCATAGGGTAAGAAAAAAAACAAAAAAACAAAACAAACCAAAAAAAAAAAAAGAATAATGTATTTTAAGGTATATTCTCTGAAAACAAGTCACACAATTTTGTAAATTAATCTTGTTTTAAGGATGTTTAAGACAAAAATACAGATTAAGAATTTTTGCAGAGTATAACTATTTGGACAAGATGTTGAATGCTATAAAGTTGTCTTTAACACTTTATATTATGTTTATTAATGTTTCCTTTGTTAATTATTTGTAAAGGGGTTCATTAATGACTAATAATTCATTTATAAATGTATTATAAATAATTAATATGCTGTTATAACAATGTGAATTAGAAGACATCACCGTGACAAGGAAAGTGACAACACAAGTGAGTCAAGACATTACAGTAATGAATGTAAACACAAAGCGGACTGTAGAAGAATGACATAATCCCTCTTTTTAATCTCACTATTATAGAATATTTTTTCGGAATGTTGATATAAATGATGAATTATGGAATTTTTTATGTTTTTGTTTACTGTAAGTATTAATACATGTTAATAAGCATTTATAACGTAAGTTAAAACGCTCACTATTTGGTAAATATTGCATTAATGCCACCCTTTTTATGCATCTTGTTATACAGGCATGTCAACGATTTATAATGCATTTGTAAATTACTTATAAGTCATTAATGAACCCCTTTCTAAACCCTTAACAAAGGGAACATTAACGTAAAGTGTTACCAATAAACCCATAAACCCACATTTGTTGTTCAAATGACACCAAAATGAGTCCAAATGTGTTATGAAATTAATTCTGAAAGAATTACAATGTTAATAATTAACAATTTACGCATTAAAAAGAGGGGAAAACTTCTTAACAATGGACATGTACTCATATACTGTACACACATCACAGTGGGGCTGTTGCAGATGAGATGGTGTGTGTAGTAACACACTGGTGGGAATCTGCCTCCGTGTGTTAATTCTTCCTTCACGCTTGCCTTGACAAAGACAGAGCCCCTAATTTATGCTAAACAAACTGCTGAACCAGAGCACGGCTCAAGGTCTAGTCTACTGTACACACACGCCTGCACCAGCCTGCACATGCATATTCCTGCATGTCACCTTGCAAATGCTGTGACAAATGCATATGCAGGCCTGCAGACTTTCAGCATGTTTGGGTGACACAGAGTGTTGGTGTCTTTCATTTTACCTTGAATGCATGAATATGCATACACGCCTGCAAACACTTGCACATGTGCACATGCACAGGCCTGTACATGCATGCTCCATGCAAACACTAGGAAAAACATATGTGCACATGTTTATTAAAGTAAAACTTCTGCATATTAGTGACACAGTTTGAGAAAGAGTGTCACAATTGCTATCTTTAATATTTGACAGAGATAATTGTGGAATTGCATTGACTCATCCAGTTCAGAGCGTCTACAGTAAACACAAGGACGCCTTTGTGTCATCTGCCCGGTGAATCCCTGCCATGGCCCACACATAGATTATTTTACCGTGCCTCACTTTAGGAAGGGCAAGTGCATGCATGCTTGTGCTGATCGCATGCCAGAAGCGGGAGGGAGGGGGAGGCGCACACGTTTAGCCCTCTTTCTCTCTTGCTATCATTCTCCTTGGAGAGTTAAAGCTCTTTGAATGTGATCTGAGGTAGCGTTGTCTCTGCGACTTGCTGCTCCCCTACCTTCACCACCTGGGCCCCCAGGGGCCTAAACCTGATCCAGTGCTGGCTTCAAATCCAGGCCCTGGTTTCTCCCAGAAGCCCCAGGCCTCAGAAGCCAGATCAACATGTTCCTGCTGTAATTTAAGATACGAATGCAGGTAGAACAAGAAGATACTACAGTGAAGGAGTTTAGGAAATTGAAACTATGTTTTTATGGGTCAGAGGGTTGAGTATGTGTGTGGGGCACTTCTGGATGTGGATATGATATATTCAAGTTTTTATGGGTTACACGAACAAGATAGAACATGAAATAAGTAGTCAGAGAGAGAGAGAGAGAGTTACTTAATGTGACTCACTTTATTCATCTTGACTTATCTTTCCATAAATACTTTAAAGTTGCACCAAGTAATTTTTTCCAAATTTTTAAGAAGTTTTAAATTTAAAGAAATGATGTTTACTTTTGACAAATCCAACCTGGTCTTTAAAATCATGTTACTATACATCCATTTTTGCTATATTTTTTTTTTTTACTTGGCTTGTTGTACATATCGTGGCAGTTTCCTGGTAACATGAACACTAGAGGCGCTACAACAACGACTTTTATTCACTTCAACACAAATCACAAGAAATCAGAAAATGACAAATGTGTCAGTCAAATAGACAAACCAAATATTCATACATTTCAAAGATTCAGATTCAAATTTATGATCATAAAATACAATGATGAGACAAAACATTATGCCTAATATGCTGTTGGTCCTCCGCGTGCCACTAAAACAGTGCTGAGCGTCGAGGCATAGACACTACAAGACCTGTTAAGGTGTCCTGTGGTATCTGGCACCAAGACTTTACCAGCAAATCCTTCAAGTCCTATAAGTTGCGAGGTGGAGCTGCCGTGGATCGGGCTTTTTGGTCCAGCACATCCCACAGATACTCAATCGGATTGAGATCTGGGGAATTTGGAGGCCTGGGCACCTTGAACTCTTCATAATGTTCCTCAAACCATTCCCAAACAATGTGTGCAGTGTGGCATGGTGCATTATCCTGCTGAAAGAGGCCACTGCCATCAGGGAATACCACTGTCATGAAGGTGTGTACCTGGTCTGCATCAATGTTTAGGTAGGTGGCACATGTCAAATTGACATCCACATGAATGGCCGGACCCACGGTTTCAAGTCAAGTCATTTTTCAAGTCATTTTTATTTGCATAGCGCTTTTCACAACACACACCATTTCAAAGCAGCTTTACAGAAAATTATGCTTTAACAGAAAAAGCTGTAATATAGTAATGTCTTTGAGTCATAATAATGCGGTTTAATAAAAAAAATACATGATTGTAAATTGCACCTTAAAATAAATTATAAAAAATAATTATAATTATATTTAGACCCCCAGTGAGCAAGCTTAAGGCAACTGTGGCAAGGAACACAGCTTCCAGGCAGAACATTGACCAGATCGTCACACTCCCTCCACCGGCTTGTCGTCTTGCCACAGTGCATTCTGCTGCCATCACTTCCACAGGTAAATGGCGCAGGTACTCACCACTGCTGACCAGGAGCAACATAAAATTTTCAAAATGTGGAATAAAAGTGTTTATGGGGATAAGTGCCAAACAAAAGGGGAGTCTGGCATCCTCGCAGTGAAATATGGCTCACTGCAGGTTGGGGAGTGTCAACAGGGGTTGGTCCAGGTTTTAGGGGCAGGGTCCAGCAGCCGTACGTGCTCCCCTGCTGGGTTCGGGGTGCGAGGAGCGCCGACTTCCCTGAGGTGATGATAACGAGTGGGAGGGGTGGGTTATTCTGCCACAATGGTCACTTCGCACAGGAAAACTAAAATGGAGACTGCTCTAGCTCGATTATAAAAAAAAATCTAGTGTGTGACAACCCTACAAAGACGTTCAGTGGTTTATCCCAAAAGCGCCTTTTAATTTACGCACTTAATCGATTCCCATTTGAACAGCAAGGTGAGTGTGGATGCGTCATAAACCAGGCTTGAATGGAACATAGGGAGTGGATTACGATAAAAATAGTGTGCCTCAGACCACAGAATTTTGACTCATTGGAATTAAACCGAAAATGTTCTGCTTTAAAGCACTATGGAGAATGTCAAACATCTCATAAGTCCTGACAGCAGGTTTTATGCAAGAGGAAAACTGGTCGCTTGGTCAAAAATAAATTGAGGTCCAGGCTTTAGACTTTTGGATTTATTTTATTTTTTCTTATTTGTAAGAATTACCACAGGTTAAACCATGGATGGCTTGTCTGTGAGAATGTCATGCAATTATGGTTTCTATAAAACAAACTACAGTATTGTTTATGAAGAAAACAGTGGCCTAAACACATTTAGACATTTAGTGTCATAGAAGCACCACAAAATGGTGTAATTGCTTCAGCAATTGTTTTTCATCTCCCTTTTTTTATGACACTTTTGGTTAGGTTTAGGTTTAAGGTTTAGGGTAGGGAGGTCGGATTTGTTGATGTAAAACTCGATGGAACATTAACCTTAAAAACCTCATGTTTTTGGGGGCCAGGGTAGCTCAGCGAGTATTGATGCTGACTACCACCCCTGGAGTTGCGAGTTCGAATTCAGGCCGTGCTGAGTGACTCCAGCCAGGTCTCCTAAGCAACCAAATTGTCCCGGTTGCTAGGGAGGGTATAGTCACATGGGGTAACCTCTTCATGGTCATGATTAGGGGTTCTCGCTCTCAATGGGGCGCATGGTAAGTTGTGCGTGGATCGCAGAGAATAGCATGAGCCTCCACATGCTGTGAGTCTCCTTGGTGTCATGCACAACGAGCCACGTGATAATATGTGCAGATTGACTGTCTCAGAAGCGGAGGCAACTGAGACTTGTCCTCTGTCACCTGGATTGAGATGACTAACCGCACCACCATGAGGACCTACTAAGTAGTGGGAATTGGGCATTCCAAATTGGGAGAAAAAGGGAATAAAAAAAAACAACTAATGTTTTTGCTAGAACATTTATCTACCTTTTAGTGTCACAAAGTAGAAGTTTCACCTAGGAAGTGCTGCGATACGTGTAATGAATATCATTGATGTCATTATGCAAAAATGGCGCCACAGTCAAATAATTTTCATGAGCTCAGGTTAGACAAATCTGTTTAAAATTATACACACTTACATGAGATGAAAACTCTAGTAATATCAGTGACCTAGAAAAAGCTGTTAAGTACAAAAGACAATATAACAAACATGAACTCTTGTAAACTCCGCAAAAAAGAAACGTCCCTTTTTCAGGACACTGTATTTTAAAGTTAATTTTGTAAAAATCCAAATAACTTTACAGATCATTATTGTAAAGGTTTTAAACAATGTTTTCCATACTTGTTCAATGAACCATAAACAATTAATGAACATGCACCTGTGGAACGGTCATTAAGACACTAACAGCTTATAGACAGTAGGCAATTAAGGTCACAGTTATAAAAACTTAGGACACTAAAGAGACCTTTCTACTGACTCTGAAAAACACCAAAAGAAAGATGCCCAGCATCCCTGCTCATCTGCGTGAACGTGCCTTAGGCATGCTGCATGGAGGCATGAGGACTGCAGATGTGGCCAGGGCAATAAATTGCAAAGTCCATCCTATGAGATGCCTAAGACAGTGCTACAGGGAGACAGGATGGACAGCTGATCATCCTCGCAGTGGCAGACCACATGTAACAACACCTGCACAGGATCGGTACATCCGAATATCACACCTGCAGGACAGGTACAGGATGGCAACCACAACTGCCCGAGTTACACCTGGAACGCACAATCCCTCCATCAGTGCTCAGACTGTCTACAATAGGCTGAGAGAGGCTGGACTGAGGGCTTGTATGCCTGTTGTAAGGCAGGTCCTTACCAGACATCACCGGCAACAACATCACCTATGGGCACAAACCCACCTTCGCTGGACAAGACAGGACTGTCGAAAAGTGCTCTTCACTGACGAGTCGCAGTTTTGTCTCACCAGGGTTGATGGTTGGACTTGCATTTATTGTTGAAGGAATGAGCATTACACCGAGGCCTTTACTCTGGAGCGGGATCGATTTGGAGGTGGAGGGTCCATCATGGTCTGGGGCGGAGTGTCACAGCATCATTGGACTGAGCTTGTTGTCATTGCAGGCAATCTCAATGCTGTGTGTTACAGGGAAGACATCCTCCTCCCTCATGTGGTACCCTTCCTGCAGTCTCATCCTAACATGACCTTCCAGCATGACAATGCCACCAGCCATACTGCTCGTTCTGTGTGTGATTTCCTGCAAGACAGGAATGTCAGTGTTCTGCCATGGCCAGCGAAGAGCCCGGATCTCAATCCCATTGAGCACGTCTGGGACCTATTGGATCGGAGGGAATTGGTGGAAGAGTGGGGTAACATCTCACAGCAAGAACTGGCAAATCTGGTGCAGTCCATGAGGAGGAGATACACTGCAGAACTTAATGCAGCTGGTGGCCACACCAGCTACTGTCTGCTACTTTTGATTTTGACCCCCCCCCTTTGTTCAGGGACACATTATTCCATTTCTGTTAGTCACATGTCTGTGAAACTTGTTCAGTTTATGTCTTAGCTTTTGAATCTTTTTATGTTCATATAAATATTTACACATGTTAAGTTTGCTGAAAATAAAAGCAGTTGAAAGTGAGAGGACGTTTATTTTTTATAAATTAACATTAACGAAGATTAATAAATGTTGTAAAAATGTATTGTTCATTGTTAGTGTCACACCCCCATTGGCCTCTTCAGCACCAGCTATCATCCTAGTTCTCCCGCATTCTAATTGTGTCATTAAGTCATTATCATCCGCACCTGCCTTCAATCACATGGCAATCAAGGACTCCATATAAACCCTCAGGTTTCAACACTCAGGCTGTGTCTCATTTGGAAGGCTGCGTCCTCCGGAGGTCGCATTTGTCAGCTGCACACGTCATCGAGGCTGTCTCGTTTCAGAAAAGCGAGTAGGACACTTCGAATGCAGCCTTCGAATGCGACCTTCTTTCACAGGAATTCGGAGGATGCATTAGGTGTATCCTTTGTGGGCACTCACAACCCACAATTCTTTGCTTCAACAGAAAAGTAAAAAATAACACCAATTTGCCCATTAATATGATGTTCAAACACTAGTCATGTTAATTCCCAAGTTGAAATACCTTAGTAGATGGGTACAGAGTATATCATTTGTATAATTATATTAATATATAATTAAAATGAAGTATTAGACTAAAAGTACACCTGTAAAATCTATTTTCTTTTCTCTTTACATCATTATAACTCTCCTAAAATGTACCTCATACATTTCCTTCCAAAGGGAATTTGTTACCTTCTCACTTGAAGCGCTTGCGCTTGTTAAAGAGTGGCATGCTGTCACAGCAACCATGCTACGTTCTGTTTCCGTTCATCCTGTGAAGGCCGTCTCGTTTAAACAAGACTTGTTTAAAGGAGGACGCTCGGTATACTGCAGCCTTCAAAGCCTTCGAAATGAGACACAGCCTCAGTGTCTAGTCTCATTTTGGACTTGTACAGACCACACTACTCATTCATGTAGTGTTTATTTATATTCTTTCCTTGCAAGTGTTTTTCTCTAATATAGTTTTATTACACCTTATATTCTTTTGTGTTATTCATACCTTTTGTGTATTGTTTTTTATCTGTTCTCAGTCTTCATTACAGTTTTTCCCAATGATTACACACTAAAATTGGAACTTAAAATGCAGTCACCGAAACCTGAAACTCATGTACCAAATCCCTAAACCAAGTCTGCAAAATTCCAAGCACAATTTCTGCTTTACACTCAGTTTAATTCTATATCACACTTTTTGCAAAACACTACACACAGTTCTCTACATTAGACACAACATTAAAAATTAAAATCTCTTTAGTACCTTTGGAAAGCAACGCAAATCCCAATGCCAAGCTCTATATGCCAAATGGCAGCACCCACTCCTCACAGGTGAAAACACTAGTTGCTGAATTGTTCACTTAGAAATCAGAGCTTTAGCACTATAAAAGGCCACAGATGAGCTCTCCTGTTTTGGAGGAAAATGGAAGTCAATGGTGAAGCAAGAGCTAGATGTACAGGAGTAAGAGGAGGAAGACGAGGATGAGGAAGGACCGTTGGATTGAGTATGAGGGAAGTTGGGCAGAGAGTTCAGCACAACCTGAGCCGCTACATGGTTGCATCTATCATAACCGGTAAGTTGCCTACCATCTACACTATGCTCTTTATGTATGTATACTGTATTATACTGCAGTCTGACATATCAGTAGGCCTATGTTACTCAGTGATTGTTAGCCAATGTTACAGTAATGCAATTTAATATTGAAAGAAAAGAGATTATTTTATCTTACTGAAACCAATCATTTCATATTAGTGGATTTTCTGCAGAACTGAGAGATGGCCAGGTCATGGTGGAAGACACCAGCTGTTAACACCAGAAAAGGAGACCGCTATTGTGAACATGGTGGTGGCAAATGATACCATTAGACTACGAGAAATCCAGAACCACATAATTGCAGACAACACAATATTCAATAACATTCACCAAGTGGGCTTGTCTACATTGTACCATGTAGTACAGCGTGACGGAACAGTATTGGCCACCGTGCCATTGTAAATGTCCCTAGACAGCGTGGAATGAATATCACCTTATGCTCAGCCATTAGCCAGCAAGGCGTCTTCCATCACCATGCCAACCTTTGTCCCTACAATACAGCCCTTCTCATCACATTCCTGGACACAATACATGGCATCCTCATTCCCACCGAGCAGAGGGGTGGACCAGAGCAAATCAGGTATGTTGTCATCTGGGACAATGTGAGTTTCCACCAGGTTGCTCTGGTCCACAACTGGTTCATCGACCACCCATCATTTATTGTTCTATACCTCCCACCATATTTGCCATTCCTAAACCCAATTGAACAGTTTTTTCTGGCATGGTGATGGAAGGTGTATGACCGCCATCCCCTCGCACGCATGCCTCTTTGAGAGGTCTGCACGGGCCTTAAAATGAAACCCGACCCATACCCGGCCCAAATGATACCGTCAGATTATAAGCCTGAACCTGACCTGAACCTGAAATCGCTCACTATTTTTTAAATTTCTACTCCTAGCAAGTACTGTTGCAATAGGCTAAATTTTATGTAAGCATTCTAGGCAACATTCATAACAGTATTGAAACAGTAAAAATGTACATTTTTAACAAGGCACAGCAGCTCCTCAGTACACTCGAGCAGAACGGAAAAAAAGCATTGATTTACCGTTTATTTGCTGAAACTTCACCTGGTGCAGAACAATCTGGAATAATTTGAAACAATGCAACAGTCCCCTCTTTACAGCCTGAACTTGTTCAGAACGTTGAATCTTTGTGACACCTGCGCTAAAAACAATCTAGACGTGGCACAAAGAATGAAACAGAGTGCAGGTGTCTCAGCATGAGTTTTTGAAAATTTGAAGTTCTTTTTTAACTTGACACGGTGTTTAAACAGTGCCGGTTCTGCGCGAGATGCTGAAGAAACAGCGAGACATGGCACAAGAGTCAAAGACATTCGTCCAGCATGTGTTTACATAGGAAAACAATGGAAAAACAGAACAAACGTGCACAAAAACACATTTGGTGTGAACGTCCCTTAACTCGTCCATTCGCGCGTCTGTGAGAGAGAGCGCGTGAATGAAAAAAGTATGGTAGGCTTGTTTATTTTATCATTAATTACAAACCTGACCCAATACCGAAGTCCTACTTGGAAAAACTGACCCGAACCTGGCCCAAAACCCATCGGGTTCTCAGGTCCTGTTGGGCCCTGGTCGGGTTGCAGGCCTCCAGCCTCTTCTCCAGGCAATGGAGGATGCGTGTGGTTAAGTTGATGTGGGGGCTTTCGGCGGCTGGATTCATCACTCCAGAAGATTCTGTCTCCGCTGTTTAGCCAGGGAGAACATCGCTTGTGATTTAGATGAGGTGCTGTGGCCATACCAAAATAGGAGACAGGATGCAGCCTAATTTCTTTTTTCTTAAATTTTGCATGTGTTTTTGTCTTTTTGTGTTTATAGTTTTGAAAGAATGAGCCACTTTCATTTTTTATTTTTGTACAGAAAACCCTTTATCTTACTGAATGTTTTTCCTGGTTTTCTCCTGTTGAGTATGGAAAGTGTGACATACAAAACACAAGTGTTCAAATATACTGCATTTTGGAAATGAATGACAATGTTTTTTTTTTTCTTTTACTGTATTGCTTTCGTGTTTATTTATGTATATTTGAGTAGGTATACATTACTGTAACAATCTTTTATAACCGGCTACAGCGTAACACTGACAATGCAAAAGGCATATACCTACTGATGGGATATTCATAGTAGTGTTTTGTGTTGAGCACATCAGTGTGTTGTTGGTTGATAAACAAATCTATTCATATGACGCATGTGTGTCATTTTGATGCAAAAAAACAAACAAACAAAAAAAAAAACATTTTGGAAAGAGATAAAACAGTTTTGAATGCAGTGTTTGCTTTTGCTAGATATTTGTAGAGTTTTGCATTTTGTGTTTGCGGTTTTGTGTTTTGTGTTTTGTGTTTAGAGTTTTGGGACAATGGGCCAAAGATTCAGCAAACATGTTGTGGCGAGCAGGGCGGAGCCGAGCGGCGTCTGGGCAGAGCGAGGCCGAAAGATAAGTGGTGAATGAGCTCCACCTGTGTGCCACACCGGTCTCGCGTTCCAGTGTGGGGCGGCGGGAGTATTTGAGGAGAGGAGACAGCGACAGACAAGAGAGAGAGACACACGGAGCTCATTCTCCACTTATCTTCCCGGCTATGCTCTACCCAAATGCCACTCGGCCCCACCCTGCTCACCACACGTGTGTAAACAGTTGGGAAAAACGGTAAAGTCCCAGCATTTGGGTTCACTCCAGCTCTCCGAGTCATTCTCTAGCCTGACAGTTAGTGCATGATACCTAATGCATTAACTAATGTTTACAAATGGAACATTATTGTAAAGTGTTACTAAAATTTAGATGAAGTACACTCATAATATATGCACATGTCTGTTTAAGATAAAGTAGTTAAAGGAAAATAAATTTCAGCGCTGTTTTTTGAACTTTATTAAATATTTGGTTTGGTATGAGAGAGAGTAGTGACTTCAGTTACGGTCTGTTCATCATACAAAGTGATCGTATGTCTTCAGAAAACTTGGAATATGATGAAAATGGTCATGGACTACTTTTATGACATTTTTGGTAACTTTATTAAGTGTTAAAATGAGTTACTACATACTGATATTGTATTGTATAGATTCTGCAGGATATAAAAATAAATCATGAGGGTGAGAAAATGATAACAGAATTTGCATTTTTGGGTGAACTATTCCTAAAGTAATTCAATTAGTAATTCTAAGGTAGCCTTCAAATTTCATATTGAAAGAAAGAACACCTGTCTGCAACATCTGCTTGGGTTAAATAGCTCTAATTATTCTACTATCAAGGCATTACAAGCCTGACCTTAATGGCTCAGTAATAACAACATGTTCACTGCACTATATGCAAGATCAGACTGCAGGGTGTTTGTGAACTTTCTGTCCACGAGTGTGGAAAATCTTCACCCTCTATTTAACACCTGTATCACATTCCTTTTCCTTTCTGTCTCACTCATCCCTCCATTTCTCTATTCCTTTATTTCTCTCCTTTACCCCGTTCTCTCTCTGGTTTTTCCCTCCGGGCGGCATTGCTCCTCAATAACTTGTCCGACCTGTTCGTTGAGTCATTCATGCACAGGTTGCACACACACACACACACACACACACACAAATCATACACACGATTTTTCAGAAACTATAGACAATAAATAAATAAATAAAGACAGAGAGAGAAAACATTATGCATTCCTGTGATTGAAAGGCCAAGAAACTTGGAAGAATTTCCCCAAATGGAGAATTTTTACTTATGACAGACAGGAAGAGATAACAGGGCAAATAGCAGCTTTTACCCACAACACTAAACTTACAGTATATCTCAGTACTTTGGCCTACTCACTCTGAAGGGTAGAGGGTAGAAGTGTGTATAGGCTACTCTGAAGGGTGCAGGGTGTGACATCACATGTGTGCATTATGCGTTTAAAATAATTAGCGCAATTAATCATGCTTCCTGACCAGTATGTAAATAAAAAATTCTGTAATTAAAGTAAATATTTTTCTACCACTGGAGCAATGCAAGCTTGAAGTAACTTCAGACAAGCCACGTTAGTATGGGGCAGTCAGCACCTCAACAAACCTCACAAGCAGCACAGCCACAGAATGAGAGCCGCTCACACAGTACATGCTCAATACAGCTGGATGAAGCAGGGATCGATACACGATTTTTAGTTTCAAGTACTTTTCACTTAATTTCTTAGAATCACTTAAAATTGGCATATATAATTTCCCAGGAGGTACACGCTTGACTTGACTGCACATCCTTGCACAGAAACTGATTGTGTTGAGCAGTGCATGCTTAATCATTACGCGCAGGGTGAATTTACTGTACGGAGAATGGAGACTTCACCCGCATGCGGTGAGCCAGATATGGGAGAGATACGGGCAAGCTGCGGTATCTCTTCGCATCACCTAAAAACTCTCACTCACTGTCACCTGAACCAGTGTCAAAAGTGAAATTGCGCGAGAGAGACCGTGCAAACACTACTCAGATTTAACGGCAGCAAGAGAAAATAAGAGTTTTGAGATTTTAAACTTTAGCAAATTAAACTTCAGCATTCGGTTGGTATACTTAAGTTTCTCTTGCTAATAAAGCTCGTATTGAATTTAATCTGCCCACTTGATCCTATAATTATAAAGCTACACCTTTTTAAAAAAACATTTTTTTTATCTGTTTTTCTGTAGCTGTTCCTCGTGTATCTTTATCTCATTCCTCTAATCATGCACTCTCTGTCTCAATCTGTATAGGTATCTATTATTAGCTGACGTCGTCCCTGGGGATTTCAGCTGCTAAACTCCATATTCATGACACATCACTTACGAGATTAGCATAGAATTATCTGCTCTGAATCCAGATGGAAACCTGCCACACACACGTGACACAAACACACACATTATACACACCATATACACAGAGCCACATGGAGTACATGATCATTTACATGCCAGCATGTGCTCGTTCACGCAGAACATACACATGGTGACAGTCATCTTTACATTCAAGTTAATGCTATTAATTAATTAGCTTACAATATTAATAATGAATTAATTTTTTTCTTCTTTTTTTTTTTTATCCAGTTATTCATTCATAAGTACTGAAGATTTCTCATTTACGGGGTAAAACTAGCTGCATAGAAGAATATTTTTCCCCCATATTTTCTTAAACTTTGTAAATTGAAATTAGAAGGTGAAGTGTGTCATTTCTGCACTAGCGTCATCAAACTAAACGGATCCTTTCACATTACTAGGTTTGGAACAAAAAAGTAAACTATAGCAGGTTACACTTCCATTGTGATGAACAGGTGATCGTACTATACAGTGCGTCCGGAAAGTATTCCCAGCACTTCACTTTTTCCACATTATGTTAAAGCCTTATTCCAAAATGGATTAAATTCATTATTTTCCTCAAAATTCTACAAATAATACCCCATAATGACAACGTGAAAAGTTTGTTTGAAATCTTTGCAAATTTATTACAAAAAAAAAAAAAAAAAAAAAAAAAAAAAAAAAAAAAATCACATGTACATAAGTATTCACAGCCTTTGCTCAATACTTTGTTGAAGCACCTTTGGCACCAATTACAGCCTCAAGTCTTTTTGAGTATGATGCTACAAGCTTGGCACATCTATTTTTGGGCAGTTTCTCCCATTCTTCTTTGCAGGACCTCTCAAGCTCCATCAGGTTGGATGGGGAGCGTCGGTGCACAGCCATTTTCAGATCTCTCCAGAGATGTTCAATCGGGTTCAAGTCTGGGCTCTGGCTGGGCCACTCAAGGACATTCACAGAGTTGTCCCAGAGCCACTCCTTTGTTATCTTGGCTGTGTGCTTAGGGTCGTTGTCCTGTTGGAAGATGAACCTTCGCCGCAGTCTGAGGTCCAGAGCACTCTGGAGCAGGTTTTCATCAAGGATGTCTCTGTACATTACTGCATTCATCTTTCCCTCGATCCTGACTAGTCTCCCAGTTCCTGCCGCTGAAAAACATCCCCACAGCATGATGCTGCCACCACCATGCTTCACTGAAGAGATGGTGTTGGCCAGGTGATGAGCGGTGCCTGGTTTCCTCTAGTCATGATGCTTGCCATTCAGGCCAAATAGTTCAATCTTTGTTTCATCAGACCAGAGAATTTTGTTTCTCATGGTCTGAGAGTCCTTCAGGTGCCTTTTGGAAAACTCCAGGCAGGCTGTCATGTGCCTTTTAATGAGGAGTGGCTTCCGTCTGGCCACTCTACCATACAGGCCTGATAGGTGGAGTGCTGCATAGATGGTTGTTCTTCTGGAAGGTTCTCCTCTCTCCACAGAGAAACGCTGGAGCTCTGTCAGAGTGACCATCGGGTTCTTGGTCACCTCCCAGACTAAGGCCCTTCTCCCCCGATCGGCCAGCCCTAGGAAGAGTCCTGGTGGTTCCAAACTTCTTCCATTTATGGATGATGGAGGCCACTGTGCTCATTGGGACCTTCAATGCTGCAGAAATTTTTCTGTACCCTTCCCCAGGTCTGTGCCTCGATACAATCCTGTCTCGGAGGTCTACAGACAATTCCTTGAACTTCATGGCTTGGTTTGTGCTCTGACATGCACTGTTAACTGTGGGACCTTATATAGACAGGTGTGTGCCTTTCCAAATCATGTCCAATCAACTGAATTTACCACAGGTGGACTCCAATCAAGTTGTAGAATCATCTCAAGGATGATCAGTGGAAACAGGATGCACCTGAGCTCAATTTTGAGTGTCATGGCAAAGGCTGTGAATACTTATGTACATGTGATTTTTTTTTTGTTTTTTATTTTTAATAAATTTGCAAAGATTTCAAACAAACTCCTTTCACGTTGTCATTATGGGGTATTGTTTGTAGAATTTTGAGGAAAATAATGAATTTAATCCATTTTAGAATAAGGCTGTAACATAACAAAATGTGGGAAAAGTGAAGCGCTGTGAATACTTTCCGGATGCATTGTATATCTATATACATATATACAGTACATATCATAATATATCACTTTATCGATCATATCAGCAGTAATTCATCAAACAATGATCAAATGATGGAGAAGAGTGTTATAACCTGGCATACATCCAGATGTGAGGTATAGTCAAGCGCAATTTCGGCATGTTAAAAAAGAAGATTCAGGTGTCTGGATCATAGTAGTGTAGTGATGCTGTACAGTCCTGGCAAAGTGTGTCAGATCATGGTGGTCTGCTGCATCCTTCGCTATCCACCTTTTTCGTGAACGTGGAAGTGTTCCACAATTTGCCTGTTTTCAATTTCCAGTCTCCAGTTTTTTCAACCGCACCAGTGTACATTCTTAGCAGGTAAAGTATTGCATTTGTAGACGTTGTCAAAAAACAAGTGGCTCTATAGTGCCGATACTTCACAGAGTCGAGATGACCGTTTTGTTGTTGTTCTCCATCTGGACCACTCATTTCGGTTAGTTGTACACTGCGCCTGGAGACCAGAAACAGAAAACAGGCTGTTAGAATCATCAAGGTGCTGCCCAGTGGTTGCTCAGGACAACTGTGAATATAGCGCTAAGAATCGGCTCGCAACATAAGAACTGCACATGCAAAGTGCGTTCAGCAGTGATTTTGTGGGCAAATTTGCGCCATTGCCTGATCTGCATAATTCCTTTAGTGAATTGGGTGCTAAACCAGTGCAGACAGAACCTGCAAATAACCGTCACTTTTACCACAGGCAAATGCTGCCGGCAATACCCAGCGCTTTTACCGCAGGTGGATGCTGCACACTGGTGGTGGTAGATGAGAGTCCCATGTTCACAATGTAAAGTGCTTTGAGTGTAGTGTCAGAAAAGCGCTATATAAGTGTAACGTTCATTCATTTATTTACTGGTTGCAATTCATTCTTAGTGCAGTTCCCTTCTAAATAATTAAAAACATTGAAAATATAAAAATGTATGGTAGATTTTGCAATGATAAATGCTAAATAAGACAGAAACACGACATCAAAGGCTATGAAAATTCTCCATTGAAAAAATTAGGTTTCTCGAACACTCCCCTGTCTTCCAATGGTTGGTAAAACAGATAACCACCAATCATTTATCATATTAGTATGATATATTCATTTGAATATGTAGCATATAACAGATTTTGTAGTGCCAAATACATTTACATTTAATCATTTGTCAGACGCTTTTATCCAAAGCGACTTACAAAAGTAAATGTAGCGCCAAATTGATTTGCTTATTTATGGTGTTGCATACAGTAATTGCATTGCTTTTACACAACAATGCTATAAAAAAGACATGTATATATATATATATATATATATATATATATATATTAAGTAACTTATATTTTAGACATAATATAGTGCAACAGTCTTGTTCTGGAAGAACAAATCGCATTAATTTTCTCTATTGGCTAATTGATTTTATTTTTTTTTTAATTTTACGATAACTTATAAACCTTTAAAAAGAGACCTACCGTGCGCTCCGAGGTTGTTAATCGATGATATGCTTCTGTTGAAGCCACCAGTCCATGTTATTTTCAACTTTATTTAAAAAAAATCATGTATAATTGCAGAATTTCTGGTGAGGAACTACACTACTGTCACAGTCTGTCTCCCTTTTGTTCTTCAAGGACTCTTATTTTGAAGTTTTCCCCTGGACTACATCTCCCATAGTTCACTGCCCTTATCACTTCCATCTGCTCCTCATCATCCTCACCTGTATTCCATTCCCTCATTTAGTTCCTTGTGTATAAATACCCTCTAGTTTTGTTCATCCACTGTCAGTCCTTGAAGTGTTACGTTGTGTTAAGTTTGCATGTTGAGCATTATTGTTTGTTTCCACTCCAGCGGTTGTTCTACTCCTGCGATTTTTATTAAAGGATTTCAAGTATTTACTCCTGCATCTCCTCTCTTCCACTCCAAGAACCCAACGTTACAGAAGGACTGACCATACAAACATGGATCTAGCAGCTATGTTCACTCTATTGAGCTGAGCGGATTTACCCATTAAGGAATACTCCCTTTACTTCAGCGCCATTGCCAGCCTCACAGGTTTTGAGGACTCCCATCTCAAGTCAATATACCGGATAGGTTTAACATATTACTGGTGGAGGGAATTGCCTGAGATGGGAGACTACACGTGGAAGGAATACGTGAGGTTAACCCTGGACACTCTTGAATCAGAGGATCCTCCTCTCCCTACTCTTACCCCGGCTTCGGTGGTCTCGGAGAACACTTCCACGGCTCCTCCCTTGAAGCCTTCCACAGCTCCTCCTTCCGAGACTTCCACGGCTCCTCCTTCCACAACTCCTCCCAAGCTTGCATAATATAGAATTTATATTAGCATCTAATGTGAGAATACTAATAATTTGAATGAATTTCCTATTATTCATAACTGCTCAATACAACTTGGTGGTCAAAAGTTATGAAACCAATGTTTTTTTTTTTTTTTTTTTTTAAATAAACTTAATCAAAACAACTGTACAACTCAAGTATACAACATTAATACCTCTTTACTATGTTTTTAAGCTAAATATATTCCATTTGCTTGCATGAACTGCCAAATGTTGATGAGTGAGTATGCTGCAAGCTGGTTCGGCATCAGATGGCTGCAAAGTAAAATGTGGACAATTTCCTCTTACAAGCCCTATTTAGACTAATGTGTGCATGAACTTTTGCTCTTGCCACACCCCCTTAAGGCCATAGGGCCTTTGATTTAGTTTATTTGTTATGTTTGTTACATCTGTCATGTCTGTTTTGTACAGGAGTGTGTGTGTGTGTGTGTGTGTGTGTGTGTGTGTGTGATTGCGTGTATGTGTGTGTCCAATTGAGAGGAAAAAAAGTGAGGGAGAGTGTATGGGAAAGAGGCAAAAGAAAGTGTTGTGTTTATAAATAAAAATCTAATTTTTATATATACAAAAAACAAAACAAACAACTACATACACCGATCAGTCATAACATTAAAACCACCTGCCTAATATTGTGTAGGTCCCCCTCGATGCCGCCAAAACAGCCCCAACCCACATCTCAGAATAGCATTCTGGCCATTTTCTGTTGACCTCTCTACCAACAAGGCATTTATGTCCACAGAACTGCCGCTCACTGGATGATTTTTTGTTTTTGGCACCATTCTGAGTAAATTCTAGAGACTTTTGTGCGTGAAAATCCCAGGAGATCAGCAGTTACAGAAATACTCAAACCAGCCCATCTAGCACCAACAATCATGCCACAGTCTAAATCACTGAGATCACATTTTCCCCCCATTCTGATGGTTGATGTGAACATTAACTGAAGCTCCTGACCCGTATCTACATGATTTTATACACTGCACTGCTGCCACATGATTGGCTGATTAGATAATCGCATGATTGTTGGTGTCAGATGGGCTGGTTTGAGTATTTCTGTAACTGCTGACCTCCTGGGATTTTCACGCGAACAGTCTCTAGAATTTACTCAGAATGGTGCCAAAAACAAAAAAAACATCCAGTGAGTGGCAGTTCTGTGGACGGAAATGCCTTGTTGATGAGAGATGTACATACCTTGTTGGTGAGAGATGGTCAAATCTCTTAAACAATTTTATTTTAAAATCTGAAAAATATGAATTATATGTAATTTTTATAGTCGTGACAAAGTCCCAAAGTTTGGTTCCCATACTAAAAACTATGTGGTATTTAAAAATTATTATCTACCTCTCCCTGGTCAAAAATTATCTGAACGCAATAGGAGGGTTAAACTACTTATACATTTGCATACTGTATTTATGAATATTTTGCAATAGAATTTAAATGTATTTTTCTATACTTATAATGGGCAACTTTAAACGAATAGTTTTATATTTTTTCATAATTTTTAATTCGATTATGTAATTTGCAATGCTTTTTTGGATTTTAGTTAATTCCTTCAATTAAGGCGTTAAGTGCTCAGTGTTGTACTTTTGTTTGTTGTTCGATTTTAAAACCTTTTTTGCTTCAAGTCAAAGTTTGTAATGTTGTGATTCACCTTGGAGCTGGTTGGTTTGATTCATGGCTTAGAACTGTTTATGAAGGATTTGATAAAATACCTATGGAAAAAATACTTCCAGAGCAAAGACGGCTGAAAGTGGATGGGCACAATTGCTCTATGTTTTTTCATTAGCAGAGCAAAAATAGAAAAGGTAACTAAATAAAGCTAAAGCCGAATTAACCACTGTGTGTCTGACAGCATGTCTGAATACATCAATATACAGTAGCAGCACTCCTGAAATGCCGCTTGTCCAATCAGAGTAAAGGACTGAAAATAACTCTTGTATAATATAAAATATCTCAAAAAAAGTAGGATCTCTGTGTAGTTTATCAATGTGAGGCAGCAGCAGTATCATGAGAGGATATCCAGCCCCTCTATCCACAGGATCCTGTTCCTTTCACACTATTGCACTTGTCACATTATTATCCTTATCTTTTAACACACAAACACAAAAAAAAACTTCAATGTTTTTATTAAAGACAAAAGACCACTGTGTGTTGCGCAATGCAGTGATGTCACAAGTATAGTAAATCAGATATATTAACCATTATCCTCTTTTTAATAGACAGATGGGTAATTCTCTCAAAATATATCATTTTGGGGAATGAAACTTCAGGAAAGATATGTTTTACTTTTGGAATTTATGTAATTGTTCATGCATCAGAGGGTTAAGGACAACCTAGTCTCTTAGAATCATGTTACTATATCAAAATTGTTGAAAATTATTGGATTTTGCAATGTCCCCACAGGGTTTCTGCCACACCCCCTTATCATGGTATGGGTGGATGGACCCTGTCAATGCTGTAGTGACAGTAGCAGTTCACAAACTTCAGTGCCTCACACACAAACAGAAAAAGTGTGCTGATCACCCATCAAAGAGTATGGTCATAAAGTAACCAAGTTAGTAGGGATCAAACGTCATGGTTACTTGTGTAACCTCCAATCCCTGATGGAGGGAACGAGACGTTGTGTCGATGTAGTGACACTAGGGGTCACTCTTGGGAGCCCGAGACACCTCTGGTCTTTGATAACAGGCCAATGAAAATTGGCAAGTGGTATTTGCATGCCACTCCCCCGGACATACGGGTATAAAAGGAGCTGGTATGCAACCACTCATTCAGGTTTTATGCTGAGGAGCCGATATAAGGTCCGGCCATTTCAGCGGGTAGTTCACGTTCTGGCAGGAAGGACACAACGTCTCATTCCCTCCATCAGGGAACGGAGGTTACACAAGTAACCATGACGTTCCCTATCTGTCACTCACTCAACGTTGTGTCGATGTAGTGACACTAGGGGTCCCTATATGAAACGCCACAATTGGCTGAACTGTGTTACGTGAACTGGCGGTGTGAGGTGGGCAGACTACTGTGTGCCTCATAGCCAGCACACCAGGTCAACACGTAACCTCCCCCAACATAGTTATGAGTGTCAAACGGCCCTTTGGGGACAAGTCGACTACCCAAAAGATAGAGACAGGCTTAAACCAGTCGTGGCCTCTTTTCCCCTTCTCTTTTTTCCACTCCCTAAAAAAGAAGGGGGATTATCCGACTGGGCCGCCAGGTCAAGTCGGGGGGTGTCCCTCCCAAGGGGAAGACACCACGGAGACCACACCTAGCCCAAAGAGAGGGGGGGATATTTAAGTGGAAGAATATATCACATGGTCTTTCCAACCATGTGGAGAGTCTTCAAGGTAGATCCTACTCAATGGGGGAGGAGTTACTACAAACATGGAGACTGGGGCAGAGGGACTCTGCCCAAGGAAGGCGCAGTTTGCCAAGAGGGAAACGAATTAGCGGAAGATATATATCACATGGGGTTAGCCTTACAGGGAACCGCCACATGCGGAGCACCTATCCCAGAACAGGACTCTTAGTTAGCACGTGTACTGGGCTGGCAGCGAGTCTCTCCAAAAACTCGACTGCCACAGGGCTCAGAGGAAGTCAACCAGGGAACAAAACTTGTGAACACTACTGGGAATTAATGGCGCACGTCTTCAGCTCAAAAGGAGGTGGAAGGCACTATGTGCAAGCGATACACCCGGCCGGCTATACCGGGCTTATCTGCTTGTATTGCGTGCCACTACCTGGGACGAAACCGGTTCCACCCGGAGGTTGTAGAACCTTGCAAAGGTGTTGGGTGTTGCCCAGCCTGCTGCTCTGCAAATGTCTGTTAGAGAGGCACCCCTGGCCAGGGCCAGGAAGCCACTACACCCCTGGTAGAATGGGCTCGTAGCCCTACCGGAGGTGGCATGTCCTGGGTGTGATATGCCATAGTTATGGCGTCAATGAGCCAGTGGGCGATCCTCTGCTTGGAGACATCGCTTCCTTTCCGCTGTGCACCAAAGCAGACAAAGAGCTGCTCAGAGATTCTAAAGCTCTGCGTGTGATCCAAATAGATGCGTAAAGCGCGCACCGGACACAGCAACGACAGGGCTGGGTCTTCCTCCTCCTGGGGCAGCACTTGCAGGTTCACCACCTGGTCCCTAAAAAGGGTGGTGGGAACCTTGGGCACATAGCCCGGTCGGGGTCTCAGGATCACGTGAGAGTAACCCGGACAGAACTCCAGGCACGTTTCGCTGACAGAGAACGCTTGTAGGTCTCCTACCCTCTTGATGGAAGTGAGCGCAGACAGGAGAGCAGTCTTCAAGGAGAGTGCCTTAAGCTTGGCTGACTGCAAAGGCTCAAAGGGGGCTCTCTGTAGACCCTGAAGAACTACAGAGAGGTTCCATGAGGGAACGAGGCGCGGTCTGGAGGGATTCAGCCTCCTGGTGCCTCTTAGGAACTGATGATCAGGTCATGCTTCTCTAAGGACTTACTGTCTACTGCGTCGTGGTGTGCTGCTATGGCAGCAACGAACACCTTCAAGGTGGAAGGGGACAGCCTCCCTTCCAACCTCTCCTGCAGGAAGGAAAGCACTGATCCAACTGCGCATCTCTGGGGGTCTCCCCGTCGGGAAGAACACCACTTAGCAAACAGACACCACTTAAAGACATACAGGCACCTCATAGAGGGGGCCCTAGCCTAAATGATCGTGTCTACCACCACAGGTCAGACATGGAGATTCCAGAGGTCTGGTCGCAGGTGCCAGAGGGTGCCCCATCCCTGAGAAAGAAGGTCCTTCCTCAGGGGAATTAACCGGGGGGGGGGGGCTGTCGCAAGGAGCGTGAGGTCTGAGAACCACATCTGGGTGGGCCAGTAGGGTACTACCAGGACGACCTGCTCCTCGTCCTCCCTGACCTTGCACAGGGTCTGTGCAAGTAGGCTCACTGGGGGAAACACATATTTGCGTAGGCCAGGGGACCAGCTGTGTGCCAGCGCGTCTATGCCGGAGGGAGCCTCGGTGAGGGCGTACCAGAGCGGGCAGTGGGAGGATTCTTGGGAGGCGAACAGGTCCACCTGTGCCCATCCGAATCGACTCCAAATCAGCTGGACCACCTGAGGGTGGAGTCTCCACTCTCCCCTGAGGGTAACCTGCCATGACAGCGCGTCCGCTGTAGTGTTGAGGTTGCCCGGGATGTGAGTGGCTTGTAGCGACTTAAAGTGCTGCTGAATCCAGAGGAGGAGACGGCGGGCGAGTTGTGACATACAACGAGAGCGCAGACTGCCTTGGCGGTTGACATATGCTACCATTGCCATGTTGTCTGTCCGGACTAACACGTGCTTGCCCTGGATCAACAGCCGAAACCTCCGCAGGGCAAGCAGAATTGCCAACAACTCGAGGCAGTTGATGTGCCAATGCAGTCGCAGGCCCGTTCACAGGCTGGTGGCTGCGTGCCCATTGCAAACAGCGCCCCAGCCCGTTTTGGAGGCGTCTGTCGTGACCACGACACGCCTGAAGACCAGTTCTAGAGGAACACCTGCCCGTAGAAATGAGAGGTCGGTCCAAGGGCTGAAAAGATGGTGACAGACCGGCGTTATGACCACGCGATGTGTACAGTGGTGCCATGCCCATCTCGGGACTCGAGTCTGGAGCCAGTGCTGAAGCGGCCTCAAATGCATCAACCCGAGCGGGGTGGCCACCGCCGAGGATGTCATATGCCCCAGGAGCCTCTGAAAAAGTTTCAGTGGAACTGGTGTTTTCTGTTTGAACGCCTTCAAACAGGCCAGCACTGACTGAGCATGCTCGTTCGTAAGGCGCGCCATAAAGGAGACTGAGTCCAACTCCAAACCGAGAAAAGAGATGCTTTGAACCGGGAGGAGCTTGCTCTTTTCCCAGTTGACCTGAAGCCCTAGTCGGCTGAGGTGTGAGAGCACCAGGTCCCTGTGTGCGCACAACATGTCTCGAGAGTGAGCTAGGATTAGCCAGTCATCGAGATGGTTGAGAATGCGAATGCCCACCTCCCTTAACAGGGCAAGGGCAGCCTCTGCGACCTTCCTGAAGATGCGAGGAGACAGGGACAGGCCGAAAGGGAGGACTTTGTACTGATACGCCTGACCCTCGAATGCAAACTGCAGGAAGGGTCTGTGTCGAGGAAGGATCGAGACATAGAAGTATGCATCCTTCAGGTCTACCACTGCGAACCAATCTTGATGCTGGATGCTCGCCAGAATGCGTTTTTGCATCAGCATCTTGAACGGGAGTCTGTGTAAGGCCCGGTTCAGTACTCGCAGGTCCAAGATTGGCCGCAACCCACCGCCTTTTTTCGGTACGATGAAGTAGGGGCTGTAAAACCCCTTCTTCATCTTGGCCGAAGGGACAGGTTCTATCGCACCTTTCCGTAGGAGGGTAGCGATCTCCACGTGCAAGGTAGCAGCATTTTCGTTCTTGACCAAGGTGAAGTGAATACCACTGAACCTGGGCGGGCGCCTGGCGAACTGAATTGCGTAGCCGAGTCGGATGGTCCGGATCAGCCATCGCGACGGATTGGAAAGCGCAAGCCACGCGTCCAAGTTACGCGCAAGGGGGACCAAGGGGACAATGTCATCGGACGTACTGGCAGGTGGGGCCTCACGGCGGGGTGGAGCTCGAGGTGCCACACCACGTCGTGGCCGTGCTGAGTCTAGGGATATCGAAGCACTTACCTTGCTCCTTGTGACCACCCCTGGAACAGCCTGGGATGGGGGAGGAAGAGGCCTGTCCTCGTAACCCATGGAGAATGCCACATCGGGGGAGGCTGTGTGTCACAGCTGGGCGCTTAGGGGCGGAAAGACCACCACTGGAGCGCCAATCCTGCAAAAAAAACCCGTGGACGGTAGTCGTGATGACGACCGTGCACACCGGGTATGTGACCCAGGGAGGAAGGAAACCACTCTTTTGCTGAACTGTTGGGTACTACAGCCACTTGGGCATGCGGCAAAATCAAACAAAAAGGCAACAAAATATTTTCCGCCCGGCCCTCCACCGGGGGATGGAGTGGTCTTCTTACCAGCTCCAGGTGAGTGGGTTCCTTCGTCCCTGGGTCACCTGTCTCAGGGGCGCTTTGACGACCTCCATGGGTTCTTAGGCGCCGACTGTGAGATGGGTGGCGTCTGCTTCCTGCGGCGGGCTCCACGCCGGGGCCGGGCCGAAGGGGTGGTGCCGGTGCAGTCACCGCAGGAGGACACCCTTGGCGACAGGCAGACGGGTTGCGGGATCATGAGCCACGCAGGGGCAGGATGTGCCGGATCGCCTCCGTCTGCTGCTTCACCGCCGAGAACTGCTGGGCAAAGTCCTCAACGGTGTCGCCGAATAGGCCAGCCTGGGAAATGGGGGCGGCAAGAAACTGTGTCTTGTTGGCCTCACCCATCTCGACCAGGTTGAGCTAAAGGTGGTGCTCCTGGACCACTAGTGTGGCCATCATCCACCCGAGAGACCACGCCGTGACCTTCGTCACTCGGAGAGTGAGGTCGGTCGCCGAGCGCAGTTCCTGCATCAAATCTGGGGCGGAACTATCCTCGTGCAGTTCTTTCAATGCCTTGGCTTGGTGGACTTGCAGGAGAGCCATGGCGTGCAGGGCAGAGGCGGCTTGTCCAGCAGCGCTGTAGGCTTTAGCCGTCAGGGACGATGTGAGCCTTCAGGGCTTGGACGGGAGCTTAAGGCATCCATGCCAGGTGGCGGCCCTCTGCGGACATAGGTGCACCGCGAGCGCCTTATCCACCGGGGGAATCGCCTAATAGCCCCTGGCTGCCCCACCATCGAGGGTATTGAGAGCGGGGGAACTGCGGAATCGGGGCCGGGCAGTAAAAGGTGCCTCCCACGATTTCATCAGCTCCTCGTGCACTTCCAGGAAGAATGGCACTGGAGCGGGGCGTGGCTGCTTTGAGCGGCCGCCCGAAAAAGCATGTCCGTCATTTCGGCATCGGCCTGTGACTGGGCAATCGTCCCCGAGGGGGGAAGCCCAGCTGAGGCTTCTGCATCTGACTGGACAAGCCCACTCTCCGATGCTGCGCTCAAGAGCTCATCATCTTCGCGGGCTCTGAACAAGAAGCCAGACTCGGCGTGAGACGAGCCTGCGAACTCATCCGGAAGCCCGACTGGGGCAGACAATCGTGCTGGGGAATGGGAGGACCATGGGGGGATACCTGCCGGAGGCAATCCCATTGGAGTCCCCGAATCGCCCCCAGTGCTAGCCGTGCTAGCCGTGCTGGCCTCATACCCGTAGGTAGAAGGACCGAGGCGGGGAGCCGCTGGGGTGGCTTGCTATCGTAAGAAAGCAAGCCACGACCGCAACATTGCCATGGTTATGTTCTCGCAATGAGAACATGAACCATCCACAAACGCTGCCTCCGTGTGTGTCACGCCCAGACACGAAAGACAGTAATCATGACCATCCGAAGTTGAGAGATGATGACCGCAACCAGGAATAACACACAATCGGAAAGGCATCTTTAAAAAGACGCGTCTTTAAAAAGACGTTCCATGTGTGCCGCTCTTTTAGAGAAATATATACTCTTTTAGAGGAAAAAAGCTCTTTCAGAAAATATACTCTCTTGTTTTCTGCCGAAGCGCCCATAGTCAAGTTTAATGACTAACAAAATTATTAATATTTTGTACAAAAACATGTAGGATTTATATATATATATATATATATATATATATATATATATATATATATATATATATAGGTACTGTATTCAAGTTTGAAAAGTACATTTAAAAATAGGTAATAATGGTTCTGAAATGGACACCATGTGAGCAGCAGACGTGTGAGCAATGAGCTATGCGCACTTTGTTAGTTTTTAAATTATTTTCATGTTATAATCCGGTGATTATAAAACAAAATTATCTGAGTTGGTTACAAGAGTGACAGATGCTGAGAAACGGATTGATTATCTGGAATCATCGGAAAGGGAATTATCCGCTAATCCACTTGTGACCAAAATAGACCTGGGAAACATTTTGGAAAAACTGGAAAATCTCGAAAATAGGAGCCGAAGAAATAACACGGATTGTTGGAATTCCTGAGCATGAATAAGGCAGAGATATGGTGAAATTCCTAGATGAGCTCTTCCCGAGTCTGATCGACATAACAGGCCATAAGCTGGAAATCGAGCGAGCTCACAGAGACCCGGCTCACAGATCTGCTGAGGGAGACAGGCCCCGAAATTTCTGAGATCATCTGATAAAGATCTCGGGTTGCGCGAGGCGAAGAGCAAAGGAAAGCTTTCTTGGAAGAATCACAATATTTTCTTGTTCCCGGACTTTGCGAATTCAACAAGAGAGAAACGCGATCGATTTAAGAAGTGTAAGAAACTCTTGCATCAATGGAAGATCGCTTTTGCACTGATGATTCTGGCCAAATTAAGAATAGAAACGAAGAATGGCCACACAGTATTTATGTGTCCCAAACAAGCACTGTCCTTCATAAATACATTGGAGTGAGTAAGCATTTGGTGTTTCTTATGTGAGTGGATTGACTCACTGAAAATACACTCGATTGTCTGAGGAAGCTGGGCGCCTGTTTTGTTTCTTTTTGTGCTGGTTCCGCCTAGTGGCTGGAGTTAGATTTGTGGAATAACACTGCTTCGGGACAGTTCTGGATGAATCTGTTCATTCCTTGTGCTTATGCCTCCTGTTGGCTGGAGTTTGTTTTGTGGAGTATTTTTGTGGGACATTGGAATGATTACGTCATCTGCTGTACTCATAAACAGCCGGCTCACTGAACACTTGTTTGTCTGTCCGAGGAAACTGAATGGCTTTATATCGGTTGGAATTTGTTTTATGGAGGATCACACCTTCGAGACAGTTCTGTGAATGAATCTACACGTTCTTTGTAAAACAAACCCCAGCCAATAGGCAGAATAAACACAAAGTATTTTCTGTTATGTAATTTTGCCTTACAAAATTTGCGCAGAAGCACCGGACTTGAGCAATCTGATGGCAAAGTTGTCGCGTAAGCGTACATGGACCTTTTGAGTTTAGAGGGATTGACGCCGTTTGGCGCTGTCGTGCGTGGGGTTAATGCGCATGTTTTTCTTTTTTCTGTTTGTTTGGTTCTGGGGGATGTTCGGGTTTTGATTGTCATACTAATGTGGGAATGTGGTTTTTATAATCTTGTTTTTGACACAATTTATTTGTTCTATTATAACAAAATGTAAAATGTTAATATGAGTGGGTTATCTTTCTCCATGTGGAATATGAATGGGTTGGGGCACACCATAAAAAGAAGAAAGGTTATTTATTTTCTTCAGCGTAAGGTATATGACATAGTGTTTCTTCAAGAAACACATCTTTCCTCGCAGGAAGCTGAAAAATTTGGGAAGATATGGGGTGGGCATGTTTTCTTTAGTTTTTTTTATATCTAAGTCCCTCATTTCATCTGTTGTGGATTGCTCAGTTGGAAACACCTTAGTCTTAGATCACGCCCTGGTGAGTTTAGAGATGTTGCCACATACGGAGAAAAAGGAATCATATAGTTGCCGCTTTAATGTATCCCTTTTGCAAAATCCTGATTTCCAACAAATGTTAAAGACTGAAATCAATGTTTATATGGAGACCAACTGGTCCTGAGTATCCTCTGTGGGCATGGCTTGGGAGGCTCTTAAGACAGTTCTTAGGTATCGGATCATATAGTAATATTTACCTAGGCCATTGATATTAATAATGCTTTTAAAGAGTTCTATCTTGATATTTACAGTTCCACGTCTTCGTCTACTGATGAAGATATCAGGAAATTTGTGGAACCATTAGAACCCCCTAAACTGACGACTGAACAAAAAATTTTTCTTGATTCTGAGATAACCTTGGAGGAGCTTGAAGAGGTAATTACCTACCTTACCTACAGGCAAAGCTCTGGGGCCAGATGGTTTTGCCGCTGAATTTTTTAGATCTTATGCTACAGAACTGGCTCTGCTTTTGTTAGAAGTTTATACGGAATCATTAAAGAATGGAAAGCTTCCCCCAACCATGACACAAGCCTGGATCAGTCTGATTCTTAAAAAGGACAAAGATCCAAGCGAGTGTAACCATCCAATTTCCCTGATCCAGCTAGATGTAAAAATATTGTCAAATATTTTGGCTGACCGATTAAGTAAAGTTATGACATCTCTTATACATATAGATCAGGTGGGATTTATTTGGGGCCATAGCTCTTCTGATAACATTAGGTGTTTCATCAATATAATGTGGTCAGTAGTGAATGATCAGTCTCCGGTCGCTGCCATCTCACTTGACGCCGAAAAGGCGTTTGATACGGTAGAGTGGGATTATCTTTTTAAGATTTTGGAAATGTATGGGTTTGGGAGTACATTTACTGGTTGGATTAAGTTACTTTATAGACACCCTGTAGCAGCGGTACAAACAAATGAATTAATTTCAGATTATTTTACTCTGAATAGAGGCACTCGGAAAGGTTGTCCTCTTTCACTATTATTGTTCTGTCTTGCCCTGGAACCATTAGCAGCCACGATAAGAAAGGAGGATGATTTTACAGGGGTGATTGCGGGTGGTGTGGCGCATAAGCTTCTGCTTTACGCAGATGATATTTTATTATTTGTATCTGACCCTACTAGATCTATGCCTTGCCTCCGCAGAATGATTAATTCCTTTTCCAAGTTCTCAGGATACAAAGTCAATTAGTCTAAATCCGAAGCTTTGGCTCTGACAGCGTACTGCCCAGTAATGGCTTTTAAGCTGGGCACCTTCCAGTGGCCCAAACAGGGCATTAAGCATTTGGGTATTTTATTCCCAGCAAATTTATCTGATTTAGTTAGAGTTAATTTTGACCCTTTAATAAAAAGGTTTTCGAGCGAAGTGGACAGGTGGGCTTCATTACATTTATCGATGATTGGGAAGGTTAATGTTATTAAAATGAACTGTATTCCAAAATACAACTACCTGCTACAGTCACTCCCTATAGATGTCCCCCTCTCTTATTTCAAGCAATTTGATAGCATAGCGAAGTCCTTCATTTGGAATGGTAAACGTCCCACACTACATTTCAACAAATTACATAGGCCGATTGACAAAGGTGGGCTAGGCCTACCCAAGATTTTGTTTTATTATTATGCGTTCGGTCTCAGGCATTTGGCTCATTGGTCGCTTCCACCTGAAAGAGCCCCTCCCTGGTTTTCTATTGAAAAGGAAGTCCTTGCCCCTATTTCGCCATTGCAAAGCCTTTCTATCAAACTAACCGGAGAAGTTAAGTCACACCCTGTTATTTCATATTTGCACGTGATTTGGACAAGAGTGGCCAGAGTATTTAATTCTGACATTTATTTAAATGTTGCCTCAAGCATATGGCTGAACCCCAAATTATGTATCAACAAGTCCCCTTTCTGTTGGTCAGAGTGGATTGTGAGGGGGGTTACTACACTCGGCGACCTGTATGAGAATGAAGTGTTGAGATCTTTTGAGAATTTGGATCATCATTTTGGGATTCCCAGATCTCAGTTTTATAGGTATTTACAGCTGCGCCACATGCTCTCTATTGTTTTTGGGAGTAGAACACACCCCCCTAAAGCGGCAGGGAGAGGTGATTGCTGCTTTTAGAAAAGGTCATGAGGCATCAGTGTATTACTCCCTGCTAATTCAGAGTCTGGGGGATGGAGCTTTAACTTCTATCAAGGGATTACGGGAGAAAGATTTGAATTTGGTATTGGAGGAAGGAGTGTGGACTAGGATTCTAAAAAATGTCAAGTCTGCATCTAGAGATACAAGGGTTTGCTTTATGCAATTTAAGATTTTACATAGATTTTATTGGACACCCTCTAAATTATATAGGCTTGGTCTTAAAGACACACCCACCTGCTGGCGATGCCAATCAGAAGTTGGAGACATAACCCATGTCTTTTGGGGGTCCAAGATCCAAGATTTTTGGTTAAAGGTTCAGAATTATTTGTGTGATGTTTTGAACATTCAAATTTTACTTTGTCCACGATTGCTGTCTTACATGTCTGGGCGCTGCCCACGCGGATACATCGTTTGTGGATGGGTCTTGTCCTCATTGCAAGAACATGACCATGGCAACGTTGCGGTCGAGGCTTGCATTCGTAAGAAAGCAAGCCACCCCAGCGGCTCCCCGCCTCGGTCCTTCTACCTATGGGTATGAGGCCGTGCAGGTTAGCACTGGGGGCGATTTGGGGACCTCAATGGGACCACCTCCAGTGGGTATGCCCCCATAGACCTCCCATTCCCCAGCACGCTGGCTTGCCCCGGTCGGGCGCTCAGACGAGATCACCAGCTCGTCTCAGGGCGAGTTCGACCTCTTGTTTGGAGCCCGGGAAGAAGACGAGTTATCAAGTGCAGCATCGGAGAGCGGGCTCGTCTAGTCAGGTGCAGAGGCTTCAACTGGGCTTCCTCCTTCGGGAATGGTCGCCCAGTCCCAGGCCGACGCGGAAATGACAGACATGCTTTCCGGAGCGGCCACGAGCATCGGGCTAGAGTGGAACCCTCCACTTTCCTGAACCCTTGCGGCTCGACGATTGGTTCCTGGACTCGGGGTGCCACCCATGGCCACGCCCCACCCCCGTTCCTTTCTTCCCGGAAGTGCATGAGGACCTGACAAGATCATGGGAGGCACCTTTTACTGCCCGGTCCCAGTCTTTCAGCTCCCCCGCTCTCGCTACCCTCGATGGTGGAGCAGCCAGGGGGTATTCGGTGATCCCCAGGTGGATAAGGCACTCGCAGTGCACTTGTGTCCGCAGAGCGCCACCACCTGGCGTGGGAGCCCGAAGCTCCCGTCCAGGGCCTGTAGGTTTATGTCATCCCTGACGGCTAAGGCCTACGGTGCTGCTGGACAAGCCGCCACTCCATGGCTCTCGTGCAAGTACACCAAGCCAAGGCGCTAAAAGAACTTCACGATGGTAGTTCTGACCAGGGATTTATGCAGGAACTGCACTCTGTGGTCACGGCACGGTCTCTCTGGCAGGCGATATCCACCCTGGTGGTCCAGGAGCACCACCTTTGGCTCAACTTTGAAATGCGAGAGGCTGACAAGGCACGGTTCCTTGACGCCCCCATCTCCCAGGTTGGCCTATTCGGCGACACCGTCGAGGACTTTGCCCAGCAGTTCTCGGCAGTGAAGCAGCAGACGGAGGCCATACAACACATCCTGCCCCAGCATAGCTCAAGACCCCACCCCCCGTCTACTTGTCGCCAAGGGAGTCCTCCTGCAACAACAACACCGGCTCCACCGCAGCCCGCCCCCGTGGCCTGGCCCCGGCAGGAAGCCCAAGGCAGGAAGCAGACGCCACACGTCTCACAGCCGGCCGCTAAGAACCCGAGGAAGGCTTCGAACCGCCCCTGAGATGGGTGACCCAGGGGCAAGGAGACCCGCCTCTCTGGAGCTGGTGAGCAGACCACTCCATCCCGCAGTGGAGGGCCAGGAGGAGAATCTTTTGAATCGCATGACCAAGAGGCTGCGGTACCCAAAAATTCAACAAAAGAATGGTTTTCTTGTTCCCTGGGTCACATGTCTGGTGCGCACGGCCGTCATCACGACCACTGTACACTGTCCCATCTTTGCAGGTATGGCAATCCAGCGGCGGTCCCCCCGCCCCTGTGCACCCAGCCGTTTCACAAATACGGCAACACGGGATTGGGTCCGGTGGACTACGGGGACAAGACTCCTCCTCCCCCCTCCTCGGCCAATCTTATGGTGGGCGGCAGGAGCCAGGAAAGTGCTTCGATGTCCCTGGACTCAGCACGGCCACAGGGCTCAAATCCCCTCGACGTGGCACCTCGAGCTCCGCCCCACCGCAAGGCCCCACCCGCTGGTACGTCCGACGTGATCATTCCCTTGGTCCTTGGCCTGTCCCTCCAGCCAAGATGAAAAAAGGGTTCTACAGCACTATGGGTCCAATGGCAATTTAAATGAATGGGGCTTGATCCCTTCGAACCACCTAACTTGTTATTACTTTAAATACCGAAGAAAGGCAGTGGGTTGTGACCAATCCTGGACAACGGAAAGGAAGCGCTGTCTACAAACAGAGGATCGCCCACTGGGTCATTGATGCCATCATGATGGCATAGCAGGCTCAGGATGTGCCACACTCTGCGAGAGTAACCCGGACCGAACTAGGCCCTGGCCAGTGGTGCCTCTTTGGCAGACATCTGCAGAGCAGTGGGCTGGGCAACACCCAACAACTTTGCGAGGTTCTACAATCTCCGGGTTGAGCCGGTCTCGTCCTGTGTATTGGCAGGCATGAGCAGGTAAAGTTCCAGGACAACTGGCCAGGTATACCGCTTGCGCATAGCGCCTTTCCCCTCCCTTGAGGTGAAGACGTGTGCTCTTGTCTCCCAGTCGTGTTCACAGACTGTGGTCCCTGGATGACATTCCTCCTTAGCCCTCTGGCAGTTGAGTTTGCGGAGAAACTCGCTGACCAGCCCAGTATGTGCGCTAATGTGCCCCTGTACTGAGGTAGGTGCTCCACATATGCTGGTTCCCCGAAGGCGACCCCATGTGATATCTTCCGCAAAATCGTTTCCCTGTCGGCAAACTGCGTCTTCCTTGGGCATATGACATACTTCCGATAAGACTCGGTAAGACCATGTGACGTATTCCACTCAAAATACCCCCCCCCCCCCCCTTTTTTGGGCGGGGTGTGGTCTCCACGGTATCGCAGACACCCCCCCCCGACGCAGACACTTATAGCTCCCAGTCAGTTAACAAATTCCTCTCTTTTTGGGGAGAAAAGAGAGGGAAAGAGGCCTCGGCTGGGCTAGCCTGTCCCTATAGTTGGGCAGTCAACTTGTTCCTGATGGACCGTTCGACGCTCATAAGAGTGTTGCGGAAGGTTACGTGATGGCCTTGTGCGCTGGCTACAAGGCACACAGCGGTCTGCCCGTCACACACCACCAGTTCACATAACACAGTTCAGCTAGTTGTGGCATTTTGTATAGGGACCCCTAGTGTCACTACATCGACACAACGTCAAGTGAGTGACAGATAGGGAACGTCCTGGTTACTTTTGTAACCTCCATTTCCTGATGGAGGGAACGAGACGTTGAACACTGAACTACCCGCTGAAATGGCCAGGACCTAGTCTCGGCTCCTCAGCACAAAACCTGAATGAGTGGTTGCATACCAGCTCCTTTTATACCCATATGTCCGGGGGAGTGGCATGCAAATTCCACTGGCCTATTCTCATTGGCCTTTTTTTTTAAAAAAAGCAGAGGTGTTTGGGGCTCCCAAAGGTGACCCCTAGTGTCACTACTACATTGACACAACGTCTCGTTCCCTCCATCAGGGAACGGAGGTTACGAAAGTAACCAGGACGAATTATATATGCTATCTATTTTTTATTTTTTAATTTTTTTTAAGAAATGTAAGATACATTTTTGAAAATTGTCTAACATTGTTGTGTTTATACTTACAAAACTGACTCCCATTGACTTTAATATCGATGACGTCATTGTAATAATTGCACACTGAATTCTAATTGGTCTGCTTTCTTTGCATTGTGAATTCTTGTACTTTCGTTCTCCTGTAATCATATTTTTATAAATGGAAGTGGATGGAGTATAATGTGTACAGTGAGTCTACAGCAAAAGTGGATCTAATGCAGAATTTCATTAATACAGAACCAAAGCCAAAAAACTCAACTTACCTTAAATATTAACACTATTCTTTTGCTGCACTGCAAATCTAGTTCACTAAATTTTTCTTCTTTTTTATTTTCCCTACAAACTTCTTCCACTCTTATTCACTCTCTTTTTCAAGATTCATCCTGTCTTCCCCTCTTTTTCAATTCAATCACTCGTGTCATTTCTCAGGCGTGTTGTGGTAGCATGTGATTGTTTTTTCAGGTTTGAGGTGGTGATGGGACACAGACGGCTCTAAATGAACAATGAGAGAAAGAGAGAGCAGGAGAATGAAAGGGAAAGAGAAAAGGCACATCCTCACTGCATCCTGTTTCCTGATCGGCCTTTATGGGGCTTCCTGTTTCATTGTCAACAGAAAATCTCAGCTGTTTATAGAGAGAGAGTGAACAGAGAGCAAAAAGTGAAAAAGTTTAATCATTTGTCAATTAGTTTATCAGTTTAAACTTTAAATTTCAAATTTTCAAATGTTATTTGCAACTCAATTTTTTTGATTAAATAAGTAATATAATTTACCCCTTAGGAGACCCAGTGTAGCAGAACTGCAACATTTGTTTAAAGCAATCTTATACTTATATCCAGGGTTGGGGTGTAATGGAATATATGTAACAGGATTACGTATTTAAAATACAAAATATAAGTAACTGTATTCCAATACAGTTACAATTTAAATCATTGGTAATTAGAATACAGTTACATTCGAAAAGTATTTTGATAACTGAAGAGATTACTTTGATTTTGTTGTCACTTGTTTCATTTAATATTTAGTCCTTTCAGATGGAAAACATTTATACATATAAATGATGCGATCCAAAGTGCATTTGAACAGTGGTGAAACTCTTTCTTATGATGTGTTACATTCATACGAGCAGACAGAGAAGAACATTTGAAGTAAGTTTGGAGCAGAAGAAATAAACCTTGTGTAAATTGTCAGCTTTACGCTAAGCTAAAATGCTATTTCTAGCCATTTTACATGCACGTTACCAGACACGATCATATTTTTTATCAAGAAAATTCACGTTAGATCATCATTTTTTTTTTCCTAGTGAGACCTTTGATATTAGGGCAAAAATCATATTCTTGATAATAATTTTTGTATTGTTTTCCTGTAAAAATATCTAAAAATCCTTAAAACAAGATCAGTTTGATTGATCTTGTTTTAGAAACAACACTGCATAAGATATTTAGGTTTTTCAGAGAATGTATTTTTAACATGTGTATTTTGTCTTACTGTACTGGCAGAGTTTTTATAGTCAAAACAAGTGAAAAAATCTACCAGTGCTGAAGAAGTAATCCAAAGTATTTAGAATACGTTACTGACCTTGAGTAATCTAACGGAATACATTACAAATGACATTTTACAGCATGTATTCTGTAATCTGTAGTGGAATACATTTCAAAAGTAACCCTCCCAACCCTGCTTATATTTTTATTTAAAACAACAACAACAACTACTACTACTACTACTACTCATAACAGTGGCTGACACTCAACTATATCACACAAAAAAATGTTGGTGGGGAAAAATTGCAAATTCAGAGTCACTACTTGCTTAAGTCACCCCAAAACAAAATATGCTTAAAATAAACATTTTTATTATTTAATCAGTGGCTTCCTAATAACACTTTCAAGGAGAGAGAGAGAGAGAGAGAGAGAGAGAGAGAGAGAGAGAGAGAGAGAGAGAGAGAGAGAAGAAGAAGAAAATAAATAAATGTCAATGCTTGGATCTCTGAAGTTTAAATAATGAAATAATATTCAATATTAAATATACATGTTATATACTAATAAATCAAATATGTAAACATTTGTATCAAATCCTTTTCTATTGCATTGGAAAGTGAGCATCGATCAATCCTGATGAACCTCATTAAAACATGAAAGAACTGAAATAACACTTTTTAATTGAAAAGTGCATGGCATCATGTTTAATAAACACATAATTAAAACACCAGGCCCATTTTGAGCCTTGAAACTGTAAAATAAATGTAAATGGAATTTTTATCTCTTATACTTTTTGTAGTCAGTGAGTTTGTACTAAATATGGGCGGGCTCCCTAAAATAAACCCTACATTTTTGTAAAAAAAAAAAATAAAATAAAAAAAAAAAAAAATAAATAAAAAATGGCCAATTTGTATGGCACAAGTCATAAAAAATAGATAGGTCGAAGAAAGATTTGCTAGTAAAAAAATCTTAATTTTAAATATTTACAGTGATTTGTAGTGAGTATTTTATTGATAGAGGGAATGTAACATTGGAAACAGTGGATTGGATAAAGTGTGGTAAAGTAGTGAGATGATGGGCACTAACAGGAGAGAGAGAGAGAGAGAGAGAGAGAGAGAGAAAGCCGTGTGTCTCTTTGGAACTCTAGCCAGATGTTTCCACACTCAGCTCTTCCTCTAGATCATTCCTGCACTTCCTCTACTAAAAATGAAAGAGAGGGAGAGACTGCCCATATTACCCCTCCTCACAAATACTCTCGCTTTGGTTCACTGGGCAATGAAAACAAAATGGGCTGCTCGCCCCCACATCACACACACACACACACACACACACAGGCGTCTTTTCGGAGTGTAGTATTGGCTGAGTGAGTTCAACTCTAGATAAATCACTATGACAGACTCAACAAGTTTATAACTCATTTCATATTGAGAGCTGAAATAATGAACTGTATATGATTATATTGGGTAAACAAACATTTGAAATGTAGATCAAGTAGGTACTAATGAAATTTACTTTAAATAGCCATAGCAAATATGAATGAATCCACATGTGTCAAACTACTACTTTACTACAGGACAAAGTGTTCATGACAACTGCTGCATTGGTGTTAACAGAACCTAATTTTAAAGTATTACCATTATGTAAGTTAGAGCTGAACAAAATGTAATAATGCAAAGAGTGTCAGTTGATATAGTTTAATACTGAAATCAAGAGGTATCTTTACATTTCATTAAAAACACAATGATGCACTGTGATATATGAGACTGGATATTTACAATGATTATTCATACTCTCTCTTTTCTCTGGTTTTGTAGTTTCTACAGTGTCAACAATGTTACAATTACTATGTCTGTTCAGTAATCACACGCTGAATCTCATCCATCTGTCTCTACGATGACACGCATCAGCATTATGATGATGTAATAGCATTACTGTAATATCACACCATCCCTCAAATACTTCATGAGATCATATTTTTAACGTGAGTGTACATTTGCAAATATTGGGTATGCAAGCGAATAGACTACACCTTTTTTGAACACTTAAACTTTTTGGGTCCCACTTTAAATTAGTCTTTAACTACTAATTACTCAAATAAAAATACAAACAATACAATGTACTTATTGTGTAACTACGTGTTGTCCTGCTAAATTCTCACAAGATTCACATTTGCTGCTACTGAGATTGAGGTACAGGTAGGTTTAAGGGCTTAGATTAGGATTAGGATTAGGTTAGGCAGGGTTAGGGTTAGGGATTAGGGATAAGGTTAACAGTGTAACTACAGATGTAATTAAATGCAGGCTCTTTAAATGTAAGTACAATGCAACAGATATGTACATAATAAGTACATTGTAGTAAATGCTTAAGTACATAGAAATTGACGACATCTAATATAAAGTGTGTCCACTTTTTGCATATTTTAAAAACAAATATCTTTTTTTGACATTTTATTTTTGCATACATGTATATTCTAATTCTTTGAGCTCAACACTTACCGGATGTCACTGTATTCCTCACAAACCTTTCTCAAACACTGTTCAGCTGTTCCTATGAGTTCTGATCTGTCATGTGTTGTTAATTGTAAGTAATTGTCTATTAATATGTTCTTCAATGTGTACATGGATTCAAAGCTTTGGCAATGTTGTATTTTTTACATTCATTCCAAAAAACCCTCTTTGATTTGAATACGATTGAATTTGAATCGGAGACTATTTAGCAGAGACGGGCCACTTCTATTAAAATAAATTGGAGAAATTGGGATGCCCAATGGCCAACGGACAGAAAGGAAGTCCCGCCTTACAGGTAAAAGAGCCAATCACCTTTTAGATACAGACATTGCCTGTCAATCAACTCAAGAACGCACATGAGCATAAAATATACAAGCTGGGAAAATTGTGTTTCTGTAGTGTAATCTGAGGCAAAGATGCACTCTTTATGATACCAGTGTTGTCAGATTTTACTGCTGTTTTGAAATATGTTCTTTGATTGTAATCTTGACCAACCGTTTTAGAGATTTTGTGTTCCCCTATTCAAGTAGATAGGAGCTGCCCTTTAATGACTGGAAATAGCCTCCCAGGAGTGTTCCAAAGTTGGCCGCCAGTGGATTGACTTGCTAGATTGACTTTGATTTTTAATAGAATTTAATGTCTTGATCAAGGGCACAGTGGACCCTTAGGCATTTTTGAAATGCTCCTGTCAGTGTCATTAAATATCACTATGTATACAAGCATCAGTCCCTTTATTCACTGCTTTTATTCTTTAATATATTCTTGAACATTACAAGGCTTAATATTAATTGTTTCATCTTGAGAGAGCATCTATGTGAAAGACAGAGAGATCTCAGGGTAAATTCTGCTGTCTCATCAGTAGAGATGCAGTTGTGAGATTGCAACAACAGGTAATCACATGAACACACACATTATGAGACAGACAGAGAGAGAGAGAGAGAGAGAGAGAGAGAGAGCTCATGTATGTGTGGGATTAAAATGCCGTGATTATGGAGGGTTTGAAGAGGTGTGTTAATGTGTGTGTAATTAAAGGTAAACACTGCAGTGTGATGCAGAAAGACACAAATTGCACTCTTGATTATTGCCAAGGACTGTGTGTGTGTGTGTGTGTGTGTGTGTGTGTGTGTGTGTGTATGTGTGTGTGTGTGTTTGCTTTTATAAGGGCCATCTTTTAGAGAACATTCCAAACTTTTACGACGTTTCTAAAGGTGTGTGTGCTCTACCCATATACAACAATAGTAATATCATATAAACTGTAATTATATCAATCAACATCATTTAAGCGATGAATGAATCTTACCACAAACAGACACAAAAAAAGTACAAGATTGCAGAAAATCAAACAACTACTATTTGACCTGGACTGAACTCTGTATCTACGGCATTCATTTCAAATAGATCTCTTCTTTTTTACACAGATAGTGCATTAAGATTAACAATGCAACTGTTTTTATTTTATTATTATTTTACTTCATCAATTTTATTATACTGTTGTTAATTTTATTTTTTTAGACATTTTTATCATTTAATATTATCTATATTTTATATAACAAATATTATTTTTTATATTTTAATATTGTATTATATATATATATATATATATATTAATATTTTTAATATATTTTAATCTTTTAAAAATCTTTTTTATAAGAACTCATCTAGACTGATAGAGCCACAAGTGCTGACTTAAGGGGCGGTCACACCAGAATTTAACCACGCAAAATTAATTCAGACTTGCATATGTACAGTATGAATTGAACACAAAATCTAGTGTGACCACCTCTTGAGTGTGTGAAGAGAAGAACATGATTTATCATGGAGTGTGTGTGTAAATGTTTGGCTATACTTTTGATGGACAGATGTTTGAAATGATCCTCACAAATGTAGCAAAACCTGGCAAACTGACATGTGCAGACATCTGAAGTGGTCTTCACAAATTGAAATGCACACAAATTGGCCAAATTACTTTAAATGTAATTCACAAGTCTGAATATTTATATAATCCTTGAAAGATGAAGGTAAACTGATTTGGCTTGCTGTCCAAAAGAGAGGGCTCCAGCTTGAGACTCGATTCAAGCACTAAAGCCCCTTGGACTTAACAAATGAGTTAGTTAATAGTAAAGAACTATTTCTACCTGATCTAACTCTTAAAAATGATGGATTGTCCATTATTAAAGGTGCATCCATAATCTGACCCTGGGGTTTTATTTTGAGGACTATGGAGATGTGTGTGTGTGTGTGTGTGTGTGTGTGTGTGTGTGTGTGTGTGTGTGTGTGCGTGCGCGTGTGTGTGCATTAAGCACTGCTGCAGGCAATGACAGGCTGAAGATATTAGAAGATAATATTGTCAGTTAACAGAATTACACCTCATTATGTTGAATGTAGAGTCACAAACTCACACAACTTGAGGCTCAAACACATGTTTGCAATGTGAAAACACTTGTAGTGTGGTGCAGGTGAGTATACTGTACGTGGTGTTAGGTACACACACACACACACACACACACACACACACACACACACACACACACACACACACACACACACACACAGACTCCAGACAGATAATGATGAGCTGTAGGTTTGACTGGTGTCATTGAGTGTGTGTCTGTGTCAGCAGTAGACAACACAGACAAGAGACTCTCAATTAACACTGGGAGAAATCATTATGATGTCATCATACAATTACACACACAAGCGCACGCGCACACATACGCAACCACACACTCACAGAGGGCTGGTAAAAGAGAAAGTCCAAATCATCCTGTCATTTTGCTGACAGACCATGTAAAGTGTGTGTGTTGATACCTTGAGAAAGCTAGCTGCTAGCTTCAAAGGCAGCATCCAAACTGAAAATAAACTTCAGAAATGATTGATTTGAAACGCTCTACATGGGCAGAAACTCTTATAAAATTAACTAGCGCATGCCACACAAATAGCAGTCCACACACAAAGCACACAAGAAATGCAGTTAACACTTTTGGTTGATTCCAACAGAGTCTGACATTTGCATGTTGCTAAGCAAACACCTCATCTAAGATGGTGGACAAAATTAATGCAAATGAGCACCAAAACCAAACTAAAAAACTTGTGCACACATTTTAGGTGAAAGACTACATTTCTTATTAGATGGAGCAATTTATATAGAGTATTTATTTGGTTTTAAAATATTTTCTCCTATCCCATCTTAGTATGCGGAGACACAACTAAGCCATTTGTAGGTTAATTTTCTCAAAAAACACTGCATCTCTGTGGCTCTATAAAAATTATTTTTGTTTTGAGTGACATGTCCAGCCCAACACAACAACATTGGCTCTACCAATCTGCATGAGTTGGAGGCGGGACTATCTGTTTGTTCGATCAACAGAAGATAGGGTTGAGTGTTCGGGAGGCTATTTGAAAACAATGTTTATTTTTACAATTCTCTTCAGTGGTGTTCATGGTGCAGAAATTACACACTTCAGCTTTAATTTAATTTAATTTCATTTAATCCACCGTTTAATTATATAAAAAAGATATATGTGATGCTAACTTAGAATTTGGCCAAGATAAAAGGGGGAATTTACTAAGACTGAATTGCGGCCGTTAAAAGCGCAGGTTATTTGCACGTGCTTTCTGCACTGGTTTAGCGCCCGAATCATTTAAGGAATTATGCAGATCAGACAACAGCGCAAACATGGCCACAAAATCTGTGCTAAACACAATTTGCATTCTGCAATTCCGATCTTGCTTGTCGGTTCTGAGCGCTGTACAGCGGAGTACGCAGCAGATCACCGTGATCATAGCACACTCTGCCGGGACTGTAAAGCACTGCATTACTGTGATCCCGGCACCTGAATCACTTCTTAAACATATCGAAAGTACACTTGACTACATTGCACATCTGGATATACAGTATGCCAGGTTATAACACTCTTCCAAACATTTGATCATTATTTGATGAATTGCTTCATCTTGGACGGTAATATAGCACAATTGATTGCACCTGCTTTAACTAGATTGCAGTATTTTAGTGAAGTCACTGAAATACCTTGCGCAAAATTGACGCAACAGTTTTAATAATTCACTCCTAAATCTCTTGTTAAGCAGTATAATTTTGCCGCTTGCTGATTGGAAAAGTCTTTGCTTCTAAAGCACCCATATGATGCATAAAGGCTAAAGAAAACACGTGCTAGGGTTCCTGAGGGTATGTTCACCTTCCTGAGGGTTCCATTCCTTAAGAAAAAACAAATAGCTTGTGTTAAATGGTTGATGGTTAGATGCAATCATAAAGTGGCAGTTAGGTACTTTTTACATCTGTAATTGCATGTTTTACTCCTTTGGCTTGTCATTACACTTCAGTGTTTTTTTTTTAAATATTCTGGAGAATTACACAAGAGAGAGGAGAGATATAGTTTATCTATTGAGACTTTCAATGCTCTACATTTTGTGGGAGAGACAAAACAATCTGTACACTCACATAAATCTGCAACATGATCACACAGGAAGTCAACATGGTGCTACCGAATGTTCCTGTACCCTAACATCGACCCCATTCTACCAATTTACTGACAAGTGGCATCTCCCATCAGACATCTTTGCATTAATTCAAATGCGTTTAACTTCTCATGTGGTGCAACTGATAGTGCATTGCATCAGCAGCCTTAGAGACACAGGTTTGGGTCCCACATAGAAATCAAGAAGTAATCGTGTTCACATTATCAATGACGAGCATGATAGGTTGCATTTTCCATCTAAGATTACATTTTTACTCCATAAATGGTTAGGTATAGGGTTGGGGTTTGGGTTAGGGCATATGGTTTATAAAATACACATTCCTGTTGACTATGTAACAATATTAACAAATAAAAACAACTTGCTTTTGGTACCACTCTGTGGACATTTAATTTGGAAACTGGAGCTCACACATGCCCATACATGCCCAAAAACACTTCCAGTTTTGGCCATTGGGGGCAGTGGTTTGAATTTCCGTAAGCACAGAACGTTTTTGGAAGAAGAATTTTCGACCTACTGTCACCGAATTCACAGTGAGTTCAGTCTAAAAACTTAAACAAAAGCTAGTTGAGTTATACTATCATCTGTAAACAATTCAATCAATTGTCAATTGAAAATACTTTTTATTACCTATTATTGTGGTATGTAGAAATGCCATCACACTAACAACAGAAGGTTGCAGTTTCAAGTCCTAGTTGCAGCACTAAAGTATGCTAGTGCAAGTGTGAATATCTCTGAATTTTCTAAGCACTGTTGTCATGGTCTTCAGAAAGAGACATCATGTTACAAAAACGAGAGTGTGAAAAAGTATATACAACAAGAATAAAATACAGGGCAGGACTTTAGGGGCCAAGCACCAAAAGTGCATAGACACCTATTGTATCTGTTAGTGTTCTTCTTTATTTCAGCCCTTTGAACTGTTTGGTAAAAAGTTGTGAAATTATTTGCCACACTGGTAGGAGAGAGTCTGAATATTCCTGGAAGCAAATTTGGAGTAGCAAAAAAAGTTGCATTTATGTTTATGCCATAAACTTTTAAACCGAATGGCCTAAAAAACTAAATTCTTTCTTCCTCTGATTACTTGGTTCATGCAGAGTAGAAAAGATACAATTTTGTTAAATGGTTACAATTTATGCCATACGTCTGGTTTGCAAGTATTATGGTGTGGATCATCTAAGGACACCCATAACAAAAAATAATCAAAATAGTGATTAAACTGTTCTCATACAATGCTTCAACGAGCATGCCAAAGAGCATGCCAACACTATTCATGGATGTAACGGTTTGTTCTATTTTCGTGTTTGAGTTTCTTTATGTTTATATATCTGAGTTTTTATTAAAAAGCCTGCATCTAGATCCTTTTTCTCTTGCCTCATTCCTGCAATCATTACAGAATGCCATGGATCTAGCAGCTTTAGAACTCTTATCTCTTTGACAGGAAACTATTTCTATTGAGGAGTATGTGGAGTCGTTTTGTGTGCTTACCAACATGCTAAATTGGGGAGACACTGTGTTTTAAGGACATCTTTTGTTTTGGCCTCAACGAGCCCATCACGTCGCAGTTTCCAAGAAGCAGTTTTAACCATACTCTGGAACAGTATTTAGATTATGCCTTACTGTTAAATTCCTCCCCCTACACAGTGGGGTTCTACTCCGGTCCCCATGTGGCTCTCAAGATTCTCTCCTCCAAGATTCCCATTACAGAGATCTCAGTGGTTTCAGCTTCACTGGTCTCTACTTCAGTGGGCTCCAACGCGGTGGTCCATGAGCCAGCGCCCACGTCTGCCACGGTCCACGAGCCAGCACCCACACCTGCCACGGTCAATGAGCCAGTGCCCACGCCAGTTCCTGAAGCCTCATCCATCCCAGAGCCAGTGCCTGAAGCCTCGTCCGTCCCAGAGCCAGTGCCTGAAGCCATGTCCGTCCCAGAGCCAGCACCTGAAGCCTCAGCCATCCCAGTGCCAGCATCCTCGGCCATGGAGGCCATTCCCACATCAGTGCTCCTGGCTGTCTGGAAGAGGAGGATGAGAAGGACTCCTGCTCCCCTGTCACTGCCAGTGCCCATGGCCACGGAGGCCATTTCCCTGTCACTGCCTGTGCTCACAACCACGGAAGTCGATCCCCTGTCACTGCCAGTGCCCACAGCCACGGAGGTCGTCCCCCTGTCACTGCCAGTGCCCACAGCCATGGAGGTCGTTTCCCTGTCACTGCCTGTGCTCATGGCTATGAAGGCCATTTCCCAGTCGCTGCCAGTGCTCCTGTCCATGGAGGCTGTCGATAAGCCTGTCCTGTTCCCTGCAGAAATTGACTCTGTCCCATTCCCTGAGGCATTCCCTTGTGCCCTCAGCTTCCCTGGCCTCTGAGCCCACTGAATCCCCTAGTGCCTTGCTCTCTGAGTCCCCTAGTGCCTTGCTGTCTGAGTCTCCACCTCCTGCAGCTCCACCACCTGAACCCTTGCCTCCTGTGGCTCCATCTCCGGAGCCTCCTCCTCCCGTGGCTCCACCCCCTGAGCCTCCACCTCTTGTGGATCTGCCTCCTGGGACTCCGTTCCCTGAGACTCCTTCGGCTCTGCCTCCTGCTCCTCCCATGAACTGTTTTTGTTTTTTGTTTGTTTTTTGTTTTTATGTGTTAACAAGCTTCTGGAATTGCTCCTTAGATGGGGGGCTCTGTAAGGATTATCCAGGCAATCACCAGGGGTCGCTACATATGCTTATTGTTCATTTCGTGTCTTTCGTTTGTTTATAGGTTTTGTAGTTCTTTTTCACGGTCTTTGTTCATTGGTCCTTGTGTTTATTAGTCCCAGGTGTTCATTGTTTCCTCATTTGCCCCTTGTGTATTTAATCCCTTGGTTTTCCTGTGTTCTTTGTCAGTTGTTTTCCATTCATGGATGCAACAGTTTGTTCTATTTTCATGTTTGAGTTTCTTTGTTTGAGTTTTTATTAAAAAGCCTGCATCTAGATCCTTTTTCCCTCGCCTCATTCCTGCAATCATGCCAGGTGGTTAGGGATTGAAAAGAGAGAGGGATTGGTGACGTCTGCCGAAAAGAAAAGTCATTTCAGAGTTATTGCATTTTTATGTTGATTTACAAAGATGAAAAAAACAACATTTGGAATAACATACACTGATTCATTATTGACAGTAAAACCAAAAATGGGCATTAAGAGAGTAAAAATGGTCGATTTTTACTTCATGTGGACATTTACATGCAATTAAATAATTGTTTTTAGCTCTCTTGTCACAGAGTAACAAAGTAATCTTTATTTCTGAGCATTATACATGACTGTCAGATGGACCATTTCTTGTGCAATGTCTCTTTTTGTTCAGACATTTGCATGGGCAATTTGATAAACCATCCTGCCATAGCTGCATCGCACGTTCCTTATCTCAGCTATCGCAGGCCCAATTTGGTCTCTCTTTTTCCTTGATTCATGAGCGGAGACATTAATTTAAGAGCTATTGTTCTAGGCTAATAGGTCCCTCCAATGTGTCTTCCCTTGCTTCTATGCCATGTTCCCTCTCTTCCTGAACGCCGCTACCCCTCAATCAATCAGCGAACAAGAGAGAGATTGTTATCTCAGTCACAGTATTCACCTTCAGAAACCCACTGCTGTCTCTACAGCATAATGAAGATGAGAAGGAGAGATGTGAAACAAAAGGGAGGAGAGAGCACATTAGAGAGGTAATTTATTAATCCTGTTTTGATGATGTTAAAATGGTTTTGCAATTTTGAGACAAATGGGCTTCATGAGGGTGACCATTTTCAATAACAGGCAGAACATAAGCCAGCCCCCTAGCCTCCATACACACTCAGACCTCACGTCGCCCAGTTTAACATGATTCATCCTCTTGTTCCTTGTTAACACACTGTAAGGTTTAATCAGGGAGCATAACTCCAAACATCATATATAATTAAAGAAATCTGATGACTGTTTCTCCTGTACTTGCCTGTTAAATGCAGTTGTAATAGAACAACATTAGTCTCATGGAGCAACATGCTTGACTGTCAGCATACTGTAAAGTCTAGTCCACGTTGTAGCTCATTCTGGCCAAGAAACATCCACATAGACAGGAAATGACTTTCGAACTTACATGTAAACCATCCAACCATGGCTTGTTAGGGACCAAGCCCAGAAAAGGTGTAGCCCCTATTGTATCTGTAAGTTTTGTTCTTCTTCCTCTTATTCCTTCTTCTGGCTGGGAGTCTCTGGTAGTCCTGTGAACTATTTGGAGTAAAGTTATGAAATTTGGCACACTGCTTGGGGGTGGTCTGAAAAGTCATCAGACCGATTTTGGGGTCAAACTCTATAGCACCACCATCAGCTCAAAGTTTAACTTTTCTATTGTTTACAACTTTTGAACCCTTTGGGGATTAGAAGAATACCTAGAAGAACAATTGTTTTATCTTCTGTTTTCACTCATGGCATTGCCAATTTACATCATAACAAAATCTTAAAAAAATATAATTAACAATTTTGTCTTTTCTCCTCCTACAAATCTTGTTCAATTGTCACCAAATTTGTCTCAGATGATCTTCAGACTGAGCCACACAAAATTAATTTGTTTTTTCTCCACATTGATTAAATAATGTAACAAATGTAATGATGCCAACAAAAAACAAGAAGTTAGGCCATATCTAAGTAACACTTTGTCCTATTAAAACAAAACTTGGTATGCATCATTGCAATCACGATCTGAGGGTACATGCCAAGTTTGGTGGCAATGCCTCCTATGGGTTAAAAATCACAAAAATGTTTGCCCATAACTTTTAAACAGTTTGTCTAAAATTATGAACTTTGTGTTTTTGGATTCTTTCGGTCATACGGAATTTGACAATATAAATTTTTCCAACATCGACCATATTGCCTGTCTGCCATTTTGAATTTTAATATAAAGAGATGTATTTTTTGAAAGCTTTGTTGGATTTAAATTGGTACGTGCTATCGACATCATGCCTTAAGGTACCTGGGCTGCGTTTCCCAAATGCATAGCTTAGCATGCTATCTGGTTAGCATGCTGACTGTAGGGTATTCTAATGGCAACATTACCTTAACATTACCAATGCTTTTGTCTGCTGACTCTAAACTTGTCTCTTTGTCATTGCTAGGACACGTCAACTGAGTTGTGTAAATCTCTGGACTAGCATCTCAAAGTTTGGTTGTTCTAATCCTACATAGTGGTTTTAAAAATTTTACTTCTACTGACCTTTGAGTCATCACATCGGGCTTACAACAATGTAGGCCATATTTTATAATTCCTACATTAATTTAAAACCACTTAGCTGAAATGACAGGATTCCTTAGCAATTATTTTGTATTCTCAACCTGGTTATGTCTTTTAGGCATCGTATAGACTTGTCTATTGTGTGGCACATTGGATAAGCCTCTGGATTAAGGTTGGGTGTTCAAACCCTTCTTTGGCTAGTCTTACTGTTGTACCTCTGTATTACTGGAGATTTTTGCATTGTGCTTAGTGTATGCCAGTAGGGTTTGGCCCCGATCATTTCTGCATACTGCTATAACTTTGTATATGTGATGCTTAGGGGTGGATAAATCTAAAATCAGACATAACTAGGAATACAAAATGGAATATACAGTTGTGTGCAAAGGATATCTCATTTATTTTCTACTAAGTGTCTCAAACAGAACTCTGAAATTCAAAGCCATTGTAGATTTCCATTTGAATAATTTTGTAAATGTAAACTTGTTTAGCAAATTTGGCATAAATTGTTTAGCAAATGTAAACTCGTTTAGCAAAAAATAATTGAGGAATGTTTGGAGGAAAGATTTTGCATCAAATACAGCTGATTTTTTACCTAAAAGACAGAAGACTGACATTATTACAGATATACTAAAGATGGTATGCATTAAAATTAGCTGGTATGGAAGATGGGATACATTAAGATGCAGAGACTAAAGATACTAAAGACTAGTTAAAAGCATAAGTTTAAAAGGACTACAATTCTCAAAGTTATCTACAGTCATTATGCAATTGTACAGTCATCAATCATGCAACCTTCAAGAGTAACAATTATGATCTAAAGTGGCATCATCCACAGTAAAGAAGTGACAGGTTTCGTGCTATTTAAGTGTGGAAATTCTAAGGTTCCCGAATGTGGTGTTTATGCAAATTGTGTGTATGTGTGTAATGATCTGCTAATCTGGAAATGTGTTGTGTTTTACTTCCTTTGGTGTGAAGACCATTTAAAGCACTACCCATGTGTATGTGCATGTATGTATGTGTGTGTCTGTACGTATGTGTATAATTATTTTTTATTTTTTATTATTATCTATGTCTTGCTGCTGTTTTTGTATTGTTTTTGTATTGTTGTACACTGGAAGCTCCTGTCACCAAGACAAATTCCTTGTATGTGTAAGCATACTTGGCAATAAAGCTCATTCTGATTCTGATTCCGATTAAAGGGAATGCATATGTTTTCTTTAGTTCAAAGATCCCAGATTTCATTTTATATCGGTATGAAAAAAATGCTGCCAACCCCCTTCCTAAATCTCAGACCCCTTTGCATTGTTATACAAATTTTTATAAAGATGTTTTTATTATGTATAATGACTTAACTTATAATGAAAATTGTTATTAGCAATTATTTTTATTTTTAACATGGAAAGGACACTTAATGCAAAAAAATTATCTAATAATATATCAGCAAATGATGGAGAAAGGTCTTGATGGTAAAGTATTTTTAAATAAAGTAATCTGCAGTTGTATGGTAGAATTATTATCATTATCATCAAAGCTCAAGAATGTGATAATATTACTACGATTGAAACACCAAAAAATCTAAAGACAGCAGGAAAGACTGCATTAAATATATGTAAGGTAAAAGGAGTTTGCAATAATTATTTAAGAATTGCATTGACTTGCTTGCATTAACACTTTGATACAGAAATATAAAAACTGCTTTCTGCACAAGTGACACGAGTATAGAGCGCTGTTTCATGTATCTACTTCTGTATCTTTTAATGTAATGTTCAAACGAATCACTGAACCAAACTATTGAAGCCGATAATTTTGCAACTATGTGCATGCACACATCTATAGCTCCAGCTTCGACCACTGGGGACAGATCAAAAATTCAGAAAGCATTGACCGATTTTAGCAGACAAAAAATAAATTAAAAAAATCTGTGTTTTTCTTACCAGTGATTTTCTTAGCCAACCAAGTGCACCTCCCTCTAGCCTTAAGACACAAGAATCCCGTACTAGAACACAACATATGCTAGTCTTTTTAGAGGGGCCAGTCATACTGTACACCTGCACTTAAAGAATAATGATCAAGTCTCATGACATCATAGTGTGAAGAGGCTTATACGTATACAGATAATAAGCCTTAGTCGAGGTAGATATCATATTTGATCTGATTTTACAAAAATGATACTATGAGGGACAGAAGTACAGTCCATTCAATATGTCCTACTATTCTAAGTCTAATGTTTACAATCCATATTTGTTTTTTATTCACTTGAAATTTTTTTTGGAAAAACATATTTTCAATTTTCCCTGCTTGCACTTCTGTCCCTCACAGCTTTGTTTTTGTTTTCGTCAAATTAAATATGGCGTAAACCGAGACACCAAAGGTCCCGAAGAAACCACACTGAGGAGATTTGAACCATCCACAACAAATAGATAATGAAGGTCTCATGCTTTTGAGGAATATTTATCCTGATATTCAATGATAACCTGCATAAAGATGTTTGTCAATCCACTAGACACACTCCCAGACCCTCTGCCTGGTTCCCACAGTCAGACTGACTGCTGATTGTTTGTTTAGTCTGTTACTCAGGCGAGGAGATACTCCCTGAGGGCAGGTAGCTAGTGACACCACTATTCGCTTGATTTAACTGTCAAGAACTGTCATCTCCACAAGCCTTTGGAGAAAAGTCCTGCTAATACAGATCTTGTGAATTTGACTGTGAGTGAGGAACTGACCCTGAAATTATGGAATCTAAAGTTTGGTCTTATCCAGGCTGGTCTCTTGACTGGTTTTAGAGGGATTTTTGGTGCTTTTAATATGGCTGCAAGACCAGCCTAAACCAACTAAGACCAGCAAACCCACTTAGGCTGGTTTAAGCTGTTTTCTTTTCAGCAAGGACATGGAAAATATCTAACCAAACTTTATTTTTCAAGTGTTATTAACCCCTTTGACATGTCAAGAATGCTCTTCTCCACCTTCTTACGCCTGACTGATGCTGTGAAAGTCATTAACAAGCAAGTTTGTTTTTTTTACTCTTCTCTTTTTAGTATGCAACCCATGACAGGGAGTCAGACATCAGGACCCTGCAGCTCTCTCTGTCTCTCTGAGCCTGAGGCCAAGTGCTGAGTCAACAGAGAAGGAAGGTGTCTGCTTTAGTTTGGCGTCAGCCTGGCTCGGACATCAGTCCCCCTCCTGGTCACCTACACTCCCCTCTCTTTCTGTCTCTCTTTCTCTCTCTCAGTCCCTCACACCCCTTCACCTTCTGCACAACAGCAACTTAAATAAATGTTCCAGGTTCAATACAACTTAAGATATTTTGACAGCATGTATGACATGCTGTTGATTATCACCCAAATTAATCAACTCGTCCAGCAGTTTAAATAAAATGTGGTTACAATAATACACTTACACTTAATAATCATTGAAATACACACTGTTTTGAAAATATAGCTACACAATTTAAATGTGATATTTATTCTTTATTGTCATGATCACCTAACACTTTTGTATAATATGAAAGTATTCATAAGATATTCATAGAATGACATTGGTAATACTTAATCAGAAGTTTATCTACTAAGCAAAATATTCCCATCTCAAAAAGGACAATATAGATAATGTTAGATCAAATAATAAATAGGTTTAATTCAAGTAAATGTTAACAGAAATATAAGCTTCACTCCTCTGTTTTTAAACCCTACATTTACTTCCATTGTAAGTGCGTTACTAGAACTTTGAATTTTGCTTAAAATTTAGTTGTGTTTATCAGAATTATGCCACTAATATTGTCGATATACAGTAGCTTAACTTGTTTAGAATCTGTAACACTCCTTTTAGAAGTGGTTTCATGGTTAAAATCTTACCAAAATGTTTGCGGCAATGTCCCTGAAATTTAAGATGCATGTTGGCTACATTAAAGTACAAGGTTCAATCTGTTCTTCATCCTGACCATTAATATCCCAAATAACAAATCCAGGGTGCACATTTGGTTTTGATTTTTCAGCCATCACTCACAGAGTTCATCCTCCTTGAGTGGCAGTTGAGGCCAAGAACTATGAGATTCACCTGTTCATTTTCTGTCAGGTTCACTGTGCTCTTGATTTAAAGATGATACCATTTTGGGTGAAATAATCCTTTAAGTTCTAAATGTTCCAAATAGTTCACATAAAAGAGCATCTAACCAATTCAATTAAAACTAGATTGAAAGCCAAAATACAAAACTGTAAAATTCAATTAGTTACCCTTATTTAGATTTTAAGGCAAACAGTTTGCATGCTTTTTCTAAGTAAATTTATATATTTGATTTAAGTAAAGTGAACTTAAATATTTAAGTACAATTAACTAGTTATAATTAGTCTTCACTCATCTGTGATTTAAGCATTAATGTTTTTATTTAAATATTTTAATAGAGTTCATTCAAGGCAGCTCTTAGCATGTTAATTTGAGTATGACATATGGATAGGATATTGGTCTTGGTGAACATACACAGGCATACTGAGTTAAGCATGTGTACATGTTGCTGCACAGTGAGAAAAAAAACAAAACATGCTGTTGCACATTAGACATAAGTATAATCCCCATGTAGCAGATCTTAAATGTTAGGCAAAAAGTGAGCACGCAAGTTGATTGGCTATCCGATTTCATGTCAAAAGATCTATCAACTTAGAACATCTGAGCTGATTGGCTTGACGTATCACATGTATTCGAGCTAATTGGCTAACAGATAACAAGTCCAAAGATCCTATCAGCTTTTGCCCTTCAGAGTTTCATGCCTGAATTTAGTAATTTCAGTCTTGATAACTCTCTGAAAGATTAAGCATGTTAATTCGGGTATGACAAATAAATAGGATATTGGTCTTGGCGGACTAGATCTGCTACACTGCTGAGTAGACAGTATGGAGACTTACCACTGCAAATACACATACTTACTGAGTTAGCATGTGGACATGCTGCTGCTGCTGCACAATCAGTAAAAATACAAGACATGTTGCATCAAGCATGTATGTCATGCTGCTGCACAATTAGACAGAAATAAATTCCCCCACCAAAGCAGGGAAGCTGCACAAACACATAACACAACCCCCCCAACCAAGCAGATCTACCACCAAAACTTGTGTACTGCTGCTGCTCCGAAGAGCCATGTGCAGTGAGTTTATGCTAGCTAAGCATGCCTTTGCCTATGCTTGGCCGAATGGCATTACACTAATGAACTAAATCTTTGTGTATGCTTGGGCCTGCTTGGCCGAATGGCTTAAACGGAGAGTGATCTGACTCAATTTGTACCTGAGAAAGCCAAGAGCTTATTTAACTAGTGGCTTAGCCTAGCTATTTGTGGATTTATTTAAACTGATGACTGGCTTTTGGGCTGTATTGGAATACATGTAACGGCATTACGTATTCAGAATACAAAAATTAATTAACTGTATTCAGCCATCGTTACATTTTCAAGCACCTGTATTCAGAATACAGTTCCTTTATAAAATTATGTTAGAGTCCTTTTAGAATACTCTCATAATGACCACAAAATAAGGCAGATGTTAAAGAAAAAAAAAAAATGATTTGGGGATGCTTATATGGACAGTGGACACTAGATAATGACAATAAAACATGTTTTTCATGTATAATGATTCTGGCATTAAATATCTGGCAACCGCACTGGCATACCATTGTCGTAAAAATCAGCGCACTGTCAGCTGTGCACCAGTATCAATAGAGCCGGCAAAGTTTTTTTCACAAATATAACATTCGAGCGCATGATACATTGTTTTCAGCGATTGTAATCGCTGTGTAAATACAAATATGCAGCTGCTTATGTGGCTTCTGTGCCAAGCTTTGCAGTGTAAAGATGGATGGCTCTCGATAAGCATTTGGTGATCCACGTCCACATCAGAAACTTGCAGAATGAAGATCTGTCTAGAAATAGCAGTTATAAAAAAGCAATAACATGAATAGGTAAGATATGGGAGAAAGTACTGCAAAGACTGAAAGAGGGAAAAGGACTCCAAACGACAACAGAAAAACCTTATGTAAATAGCTACTGTAAAATTTGTGCTTTACATGTAGACATATGGGTGGCTCGTTAAGTGTGACACGTATTGTAACAAAAAGTGTTAGTAATAAAAGAGATCGAAAATTAAAAGAACAAATAGGCCTAAATATGGCAAGTGGCATTCTGTTATCATTTCAGAAATAAATATGGTTAATTTGTATTTTTTATCTAATTTTGTGCCAAAATGTATTATTCTTTGTAAGTTCAATCAAACAATGGGGTAACAAGAAGATTAAAATGTTATTAAAATATTAAAATATTGTAGTGGACCACAAACTGCCTTCTGTTTGCCTTCTGCCTTCCATAAGGCAAAGACACGAGTGTTCAACACCACATCTAATTTAAAGAAACTAGCTATTCAGATTTACTTAAAAGTGGAGGTGTAGCTGTTCAGATAAGCTAATAATGACATATCGCATGCAATTCTTCCAATTGTGCCTTGCCTTTATAAATATCTATTCTAAAAGTATTCTGAATATGTTATTTTTTTAACAGGTGTATTGGAATTTATTACTAAAAACATTTAAGAGAGAGTATTTAATATTTGGCCCAGAATAATTTCTTAAAGTATTCTGCCCAATCCTGAGATAATGATGTGTGCCAGTGCCTGATTTGGCTATGGCATACCTTGATAAAGACACACTTCTATGTGTCATGGTCAAAAGCAGACCTTACCGTGCAAACTGATAGAAGAAAAAGCCCCAACAACTGCTTGAGCAAATAGCATTTTCAGAGAGAAATCTCGCAGTGTGCTGCAGTGAAACCGACTTGCAAACTGAGCAAATTGAAATTTTAGGCAAAGAGTGTATTCAGGTTTATTGGCTACCCAATTGCATGTCAAAGGACCAATCAGCTTACACTATGTGATGCAATTGGTTTAACATATCACATGTGAGCAAACAGATAACAAGTTCAACCTATCACCTCCCTTACACAAATCGAGAGTTCTGGTAAACTTTCAGCAAACTTGCCGCAAATTCGCCACTCATTATTTTCACATGCAAATGAGCTTTGTGGCAAACTCTTCATTGTCGCCAAAGGTTTGCTGCAGGTTCACCACTACAAGTAAAGAGCTGCAAACTTCAGGCAAACATTTGCAGCGAATCTCAAGCTCATTTGCATGTGAAAATATTGAGTGAGAATTTTTTGTAAGGGCTTGCGCCATTCAGAGTTTCATGCCTGAACTTATGTCATGTATAGCATGTATCATACAATATAAACAATTAAGATTGGATTCTTGTTCAGTCAAAGTGCACATTGGATTCTACTCAATACTTCTTAGTGCACATAAATCTGCATTTTTGTAAAGTACTTACATTTAAGTGGAATGGTTTGAGTTTAAAAAGCTCCGAGTCTGCCAGATTTAAACCTAATCAAATAGCTATTAGTATGTACAGTAAACATAAAATAATAAATTAATAATAAATCCTAAAATAAAAAATTCCAGTACTGCTGCTTTGTAATTCTTTTATTTTCTTGGGCAGTTTGTCTGAGGACCAAACTAACTGTCAAGTACCAGTCGTACAGTCTGAGACCCAGCTCTGGAAAGGTCACAGAAATTTGTCTTTGAACCAAAGTAGGACAAATGTTGTCCTCCAATCTAGGGTTAAATGCTATATTTACAGTACTGGTAAAACCAGATTTTGACTTCAGTAACCATCCAATGTTTGGCTCTTAGACTTAAACACAACCACAACCTTTCGGCTTGCAGCCCAGAGCTCTACCCACGAGCACAACACCACATATTAAGTGTTAGATGAGTACTGGAGAGAGCAGCTCTTTGTGCTTTTTTTCTGCAGTAAGGACCACAAATAGTCTGGCAACAAGCATGGTAATATGAAAATTCATATTGTCACTGATGTTATACTTCTACTGATTTAGTCTTAGCTAAATTTAGATGTCAGTGTCACATGTATATGAATGACAATGAAACACAAGCTAAAGAAGAACATTTAGGCAAATCCATTTAGGTTCAGAATCTAAAGTTTTGCATGCAGTCAAAAAAAAAAATAAATAAAAATAAAAAAAGAAAAAAAAAGAAAAGAAAAAAGAAAAGAAAAGAAAAAAAAAATAGTTTTATAGAGAGATCTCATTGTCATTTTTTTCTTTCTGATAAGTGAACCTCTGAACAGTGTTGGGTAACATTTCTTTTAAAAGTAACTCATTATAATATTGCGTTACTCCTTTAAAAATGTAACTTAATTAATGAAAAAGTTATTTTTATGGAAAGTAAAGCATTATGTTACTTTTGCATTACTTTTTTCTCACAGCTACTTTCTCTTCTGCTATGCTATGCATTCCATACAAATAAGCCATGCATTGTATACAAGAGACATTACAGGTTATGCTAGATACTGTACAACACTCATGTCAAAACAACATAGTAAACAAACAGATATTTAGAAAGTAGCTCTTCACGTCATATTTATAATAAAGAATCAATAACATGAATATGCATGATTTGTTTTTCCATCAACATGGCAGCCAATATGAATAATGAAGAATAACCACTATCTTACCTAAAGCAGCAAAGTTCGACATCTGAATCTGCATCATATATGTCATCATGTGCTGTGCCCATCGAAAATGCCAGAGTCAACTTGAGATGTTCTTCAGAAGTCAGGATAAAATTCAGTGGGGAATACCAACCTAGCATGTTCAAGGAATAAGTCTGATGAATAAATGAATATTTTTCACTTAAGTCATCTCAGTGCATGCTTGTTTTGTGTTGATCCACGGTGAGTACAGACGCCACTGGTTGACCGCATACAACTTGAAAGTCGCATATTGATACAACTTGAATGGAATCGTTTTTAATGCTACAAAAATGTCATAAAAACTGTTTGTTTCATGAATCAAACTATTTATTTATTATAAAACAAAAATGTAGAATATTTTTAGAAACTAAAATATTTTCTCTGCATACACAATCGATGTAGAACATTGCGCAGAGCAACTTATCCAGAGTTTTTTCTCATCCCATTCTCCCAGTTACGGGGAGCTGTAACACAGAGCAGTTTGGCTGCATAACTTAGTGAATTGAGCGAGTATTTCACACTGTGTATCATGTCATGACCAGTGGAAGACTTGTCTTATAATCCCTCTGCCTAAATGCGTTTACTGATTTTTTTTAATGCAGTGTGCATTAACACATGAGTTGATTGACAGGTGATGTCTGTATCTAAAAGGTGATTGGCTCTTTTACATGCAAGGCAGGACTTCCTTTTTACATCCATTGACTGTTAGGTGCTAGAGCTTCTTGGTTGGGCATTCCAATTTCTCCCATTCATTTAAATAGAAGTGACTCGTCTCTGCTAAATAGTCTCTGGCCTCACACTCTATAGAACTACAATGCCATATCATGCACTACATCTCCTCCCTGAAGTTTGCACACTTTTACTACTGATTTCTCACAATACAGGGACAGTAGAGGTGTACAAAAGCAACGTGTTACTTTATTTAAAAAGTAACTCTGATATTATGGTCTAAAATAAATGTATTTATATATTTTACTAAAATTAAAAAATTAATCTGATTACGTTACATGCGTTACTTTTATCACGTTACCCCCAACACTGCCTCTGAATAACACACACTTGAGCTCTACTCTGGCCAGCTTTAAGAGTTTGTAGGTTGATGGTGGTGACTCCCGACCTTCAGAGGTCACAGAAGTGCAATAAAAGGCAAACTGAGGATCAATAGATCCTGAAGTAAAAGCGAGGGATATTTAAGGCAAGGTTAGCCTCATAGCTGTGGCAGCAAGAGTCCTGATAGCGGTTATTCTGAGATTTTGCTTAGGAGGCACAGCTAAGCACATTCTCTAGCAAACACTCTTTATATTCAAATGCCTTTTATTGGAGGGTGTGGTCACACAAGGTGAGACATTGGACAAGGTTAGGCTGTTACATTTTATTGGCACGGGATAATTATAACCACACACTCATATTCCCGGGGGAGTGTGATGGGCTTTTCCCTATGAAAAAAATATGCTACTGTTGGTGCCCTGGTTTCAAAACTTCACGCTGGTTGCCTCCACAACTTCAGCTAATGTATGGCTTAGCTTGAGGTGCTGGGAGTGAAAATTGGTCCATCGTAAAAGACGCTCATTCCATAGTGCCTGTGTTTAGTTTTTAAAACAATTATTATGTCTGCGGTTTCATCCCAAGATGATTTGGATTTCCACTTCGTCACAAATGTGGCTCAGAAAAACAGGTCCTAAAAGTATGGAGATTACTTTCAAGTGGCACTGAAATGAAGTAAATGTGTTTGCTGTATTTACAGAAAGGGTTTAGTTGCAGATTAATGATATGTTAAATCTTTCTGTATCTTTATGTTTCTCTCTTTCTCTCTGTCTGTTTTTTTCCCCCTTCCATCACAGGCCTATGCATTTACTATAATACCACATGCAGCTAGAAAAATAGCATGCTTTGTCTGGGGAAAACTTGAGGAACATTTCTGGTTGATTGTGTCTGGGAGAGCATGTTTGTTTAATGTTGGTATCTTATGTCCATCCATTGACATCCATTCACAGAAACATGAAGATGTTTAAAATATTAATGCACATGCATCTAAATCCTCAAAACACTTACAGGAAGCATCTGTCATCATTTACTTGCCCACTATGATTTTCTTTATTTCGTGGAATACAAAAGAAGAAATTTTTAAGAATGTTGCAGTGACACAGGGGCTATCAAGCTCCAAAAAAGCACCATAAAATATTCCATATGACTTGTGCAACTTCTGAAGCCATACGAAGCAATCCCCTCCCCCACAGCTCTCAAATGTTATCTCACATTGTGATTGGTCACTAGACATGTAAGAACCAATGCCGTTCGGAATAATTGATTAATCAAAATTCTAACTTTTGATTGTATACTTTGGTGACTCTGTTAAATCTGAGCACATGTCTGAAACATGATTGAGATCTCTTCTGAAACTGTGGAAGAGACACAAGTGAGATTAATGGGGTCTTTTTCTCTGGAATTATCTGAGAAGCGGGAGACCAACATACTCTCATAGCAACTTGTAATATGAAAACTCAATGTTTTCTTTTTTCTGTGGCAAACAAAAATTATTTTTCTAATAAAATCATGTTTAGGTTTAGTGTTTGGGTAAGGGTTTACACTCTATGGTTAGGTTTAGGTTTGGGTTAAGCTTTAAATTTGTATTAACATCATTTTTAGGTTCATTTATGTTTCTCTAAAGTAAAAGTTGTACGTTTTTGTACAAACCAACTTGTTTTGATTTCTTACGATTTTGCTATCTTTTACTATTGTTACGACTTGTCATGAGACCGGGTTGCAGGACACATAAAAGTGGCTCCCCATTTATTGCTGTCTTTGAGAAAGAATAAAATATATTAAAGAGATCTCATTTGTGATTTTTCTTTCCTATAGGTGCTACTCAGGTTTCTTGAGTGAAATCTTGACTTCCTTGCCTTCACTGGCGTAGCCACGGGTGGGCCTGGGTGGAACAATGCCACCCATCAGGCATTCAGGGCCACCTAATCATTGTCTTAAGCAAAACTATCAAACCAAATATATGCAAAACTTATTTAACAAAACTAATTGCTCTCATTAAAACAAAGCTATTTATGATAAGATTAAAACATCGAGACACTTGTTCAGTTGAAGGGCATACCGTATCGTGCAGTGGCTCCAACCACTTTATTTTCCCAGTCTAATAAAACATTTGTAACAAATCGTATGCTGTTTACATATATGAGCTACCTGTTCATCAAAACCAGATCGAGTTGACATAAACTGCTGAATTAAATAACTTTGTATGTTAAAATGCTCTCAAAACTCCTCTAAACTCCATCCACTTAATTTTCTGTTAATTGCAAATATCATACAATATGTAGGAATTGATTATGAACTTTATTTGTTATAACTTACATCCAGTGCATAAAAAGCAGCTTGTGATGGCATACGCACTGAAATAAATTATTTTGGATGGTAAAATATGTTCTCAATTTTAAAATCCAACCTCTTTATATTTCCTGTATGTCTAAAATAAAATGTAATTTCCAAATATCATATGCATGTATATATTTATTGCTATGAATTTTATTTTTCATAATTTTGGGAAACAGTCACAGGCGTAGCTCAGAATATATTTTCTTTATCTCTGAACATTTATTTTTCTCTCTTACAGTGCTATTGCAGTAGTGTAATTTCTCCCCAGCTTTAATGAGAGTTGCTAAGCGATCAGAGAAGAAAAGTAATTTATTGATAGTAAACCATAGCGGAGACATCGACAGTAGTCATCAATAAGTCATTATGTCATATTTATCTTTCATTTTCATTTATCCAAATACACGCCAACAAATTGTGCTGGGGGGAAAAAATATGTAGCAAAATTGGTCCATTCTAAGGTTAAAAGGTCTACTCTGTTTTTACATTTTCAAACAGTTTTGTTGATTGATCTTTTTTTATAAGCATATTTTTAAAGTATCTTCTTCAGTTGATAGATGCCCTAAATATGCTTCTGGAAACAACTGGCTAAACATTGAAAATATGCTACTATATACTATCTTTCTCTATCTATAATATGTTGGGTATTCCATACTGAAAAAAAAATAAAAGAATGTATTATTAATAAAACCTTTACAGGAGTTATATGAATTTATTCGAAAGTAATTTTCGAAACAGTAGTTTTTATCAGTTACGGGCTGTCTTTTAAAAAAAAAAATAATAAATTAGTGCCTGTATAACGTGATTTTTTTTAAATATTGTGTTGCAATGCTCAGGTATAAACTGAATCAAACCACAAACACACTTACCTAAAATGTTTCTCTCTCATATGTAGTGTTGGGAAGTCTGATTCATTGTAATTAATCAGTTTGTTTGGATGTTATTTTTTATTTTTATTTTTTTCAATTAAGCGGTTTAGAAAGATTCACAGAGTCCCTTTTTTGTCTCGAAACACAAAATAATCTTATAATATTTATTATAATAATTTGACTAAATAATATAATATTTAGTGAAATGCTACAGTTCATGTTTTAGGACAGTTCTATAAATTATGATGTTTTCTAATTATATTGGTGACATTTATAAATCGATCAGTTCAAATGTTTTTTAATGCTGTCACCCTAATTGAGATCCTCATTGTTTTGTGCCAGATAAATACTGTTATGAGTGGAATTCTGCCTCTTCTTCCAAATTGCTTCAGTGCAGTTCGCTACTTTAGCCTGTAGTGTAGCTAATTACTTTTTCAAAACAAGCTAAACTACTGTAAATTATGAGATTAATTTCCCTAACGCTGTGTGTGCTTGAGTGTTTGTATCACTGCAAACACACACATGTACATTATGCACAGCAGAGTCCATATGACATAATTGAGATATTGTGAGTGAATGAAGGAGTATGGGTTATTGCTGTCTGCTCTCTGTTGTAAACATGTCCCTCATATTTACTGTACTCTCACTGTGCCCTTCAGTCAATACACAAAATATTTCGTACTGCAAACAATCAGCCCTGTGTCATCTCTAGACAAATACACAGAGATCAAATATCAGAGTCCTATGATTCCTCTGAGATGTGTTCTGAATCATATTAATATGTCTCACATCCATTCTAATGTGATTATATACTTCACTATTGTAGCACTATATATTTGATATTATTTATTTATTTATAATTTTACATTTATATTTATGTTATTAAACATATTTATCAAAATTATGCTTTTTGATAAAAGATAAAAGCTTTTTGAGCTGTCAAAATTAACGCATTAATGCATGTGATTCTTTTAAAATGTTAAACGCATTCATTTTTCTTAATGGTGTTTAACGAATTTACCAATTTTCACATTGGATTCTGACATTTTATTCATCTCCTTGTGAGTTCTAAACACTGGTTGGAATAGGGCAGAACCTTTGCAATGTGTCCGGCGGAGATATTACACTAATATACACACCAGAAACACACAGCAGTGATTCCGTGTCAATGATCAAGTGATGGAGAAATGGAAGTGTAAGCGGTAGTTCTGTCAGGGAGACTCGCGCGGTACACATCATCATTTCAGTCATAATTTCCTTTAACCAATCACTGTTCACTTCTCACTAATATTTTTTTTATTTTTATGTTACAATGCATTTTGCTCTCCGCTCCTTTCACTCTAAATATATTTGCAGTCAGGGCAGCTTACATATAGCAGCAGGTAAGTAAGATTTGTTCACTCTTGGATAAAACCGTGCCGGATTAGCATTTCTTGCAAAGCAGATACCGAATATTCAGTCAACTGAAGCTTTACATGTCATGGACCATGCGTTGTGTTGCTGGTTTTACAGGCTTTATCGTGAGCTTCGACTTCAAACAACACATCATTTAACACCATTCAAGGCTGGGCATGGCACCCTTCTCATCAAAGCAAACATCTAGATGCTTCCAAAACTTATACCCACTCATCCCGCTGACTGGCCCATTTCGGCATCATGTGGCAAATTTTATTCACTGTCCAGCTCACAACTGAGTGTAGAAGTAGTCCCCACATTGAATTCTCTGTCTGCAGGCTTATCTGGATCCTTCCAATATTTTAAGCTAAAATTTTAAGTATTAGTGTCAACTGTCTGTGCTTTCATTGCTTTCTGTTTGAACATCCGATTATTGAAACCTTCATCCATTAATAAAATGGTGGCAGGCATTCAGTTTCACGCTTTATGTCATTCACCCGAATTCCCTAGTCTTTTCTCCTTCTCATCCATCAAGCTAATTCTAAGAGGAACCAGAAAAATCTCCCTTACCATTCCCGATAAATGGCTTCCTATCTCTTTAGGCATTCTACAACTTCTTATTTCCACTCTCAGAGCGGGTTGTTTTTCTAAATTCGATGGCATTTTTTAGAAGCAGTTTTTCTTATGGCATTTTATGGCTTTTTGAGGTGTGGGCAATTCATGTCATATTCTCAAGTTCCCCATCTGTCACTCACTCAACGTTATGTCGATGTAGTGACACTAGGGGTCATTCTTGGGAGCCCCAAACACCTCTGATCTTTTTTTAAAAGGCCAGTGAGAATTGGCGAGTGGAATTTGCACGCCACTCCCCCGGACTTACGGGTATAAAAGGAGCTGGTATGTTACCACTCATTCAGATTTTCTCTTTGGAGCCGAGCGGTTCTATTAATTGAGCTGAATTCATCCACTGAGTTCATTCACCTCTCTCTGCTGGATCTTACGGCGCATTTCAGCGGCTTCTCCCCCTCTGCATCTGTGGTTTGCAGAGAACGCCCCTGGGTGCTTCGGCAGAACATTTAAAAGAGTATATTCTAAAAGAGTATATTTTCTTTCTGAAAGAGCGGCACACACAGAACGTCTTTTTAAAGACGTGTCTTTTTAAAGAGGTCTTTCCGTTTGTCTCTCCGCTTCTGATGGCCACGATCGCTGTCTTACGTGTCTGGGTGCTGCCCACACGGAGACATCGTTCATGGATGGATCATGTCCTCATTGCGAGAACATGACCATGGCAACGTTGTGGTTGTGGCTCACATTCGTAAGAAAGCAAGCCACCCCAGCGGCTCCCCACCTCGGTCCTTCTACCTACGGGTATGAGGCCATGCCGGTTAGCATTGGGGGTGATTTGGGGACCTCAATGGGACCACCACCACCGGGTATCCCCCCACGGACCTCCCATTCCCCAGCACGCTCACTTGCCCCGGTCGCGCGCTCGGACGAGATCGCCGGCTCATCTCAGGGCGAGTTCGACCCCTCGTTCAGACCCTGGAAGAGGGTGAGTTATTGAGCGCAGCATTGGAGAGCGGGCTTGTCCAGTCAGACGCAGAGGCTTTGACTGGGCTTCCTCCTTCGGGAAAGGTCGCCCAGTCCCAGGCTGACACGGAAATGATGGACATGCTTTCCCAGGCGGCCGCGAGTGTCAGCTAGAGTGGAACTCTCCCCGGAACCCTCGCGGCTCGATGATTGGTTCCTGGGCTCGGGGCGCCGCTCACAGCCGCACCCCACCCCCATTCCTTTCTTCCCGGAAGTGCATGAGGAGCTGACAATATCGTGGGAGGCACTGGCCGGTCCCGATTTTTCAGCTCCCTCGCTCTCACTACCATCGATGGCGGAGCGGCCAGGGGGTACTCAGTTGTAGGGCTTTACTGGTTGTTTGTTTAGATCAGTGTTACTATCAGCAATAATTAATAATTATTTCTGTAGTTATTAATCAATATTTAAATTAATTAATTGGATCTAACTCATTAAAACCTCATATGGGACTCCAGTAAATGTAGTGTGCTACATTTAGGAGCAAGTTTGGTTATTAGCAATAATTAATAATTATCAAAGATAATTATTAATTATTAAAATCAATAGAACATTGATGAGAATCAATGTTAGCTTTTTTAATCCTTTAAATCAACAGTTATCAAAGATAATCGTTAATTGTTAACGTCGATGAAACATTAATTAAAATTAACACTAGCTTATTGATCATTCAAATTCAATCAAAGATAATTATCAATTATCAAAAATCAATAGAATATTAATAAGGATTAACATTGATGGGGCACCACCCTGAAATCAGGGACTAATAACCGAATATTAAAACAGTCTCAATGTTAGATTGTTTTCTTAGGAAAATCGACATCCGAAGAATATCGATTTTTGGGAAAAAAAACAATGAATGAAGGTTTGAATCCGAGCACTGACATCCCGTCAGCATGACACAGGCGTATGCAAAACAAACCAAAACACTTCTCTTTGAAATATAAACAAAATTTATTTATGCAGTAATATCAATTAATAATTAATACAATGCAGTCAATAAACTTCCGACTTACAACTACAAACTAAACAGTGATATGATTAGATATGGAAATAAAAATAATTCTATAACGCATAAGGTGTGTGTGTGACAGTGTGTGTGTGTGTGTGTGTGTGTGTGTGTGTGTGTCAGTGTGGTTAGTGAGAGAGAGAGAGAGAGAGAGATTATTAAGTGACAGCCCGAAAGCTGATTTCGCGATAGCTGGAGATAAAGCAGCCGTGTTCATCACTCAGAGACGCGGTTTTACGAGCGGGGCTCGTAAAAGTCCCTTGTTATTTGACTCTTTAATGGATGAACTCAGTTGCTGTCTCACCCGCGATGGCGAAAATGCACAACAGTCCAATTTGGTTAGACCACAATACAGCAAAACAAATTCGTGATAATTAATACCCTGAGTATTAATAATGAGCGGACATGGCGGTCCGTAAACTGTACAAGAAAAAACGGGGAGCAAGTCATCCTAGTAGCACCCTACTGTCCCACCCAGACATGGTTCTCAGATCTCACGCTTTAATGCGGTGGTAGATATGATCACTCAGGCTAGAGCTCCCTCTACGAGGCGCCTGTATGCCTTGAAGTGGCGTCTGTTTGCTAAGTGGTGTTCTTCCTGATGCGAAGACCCCAAGAGATGTGCAGTCGGATCGGTGCTTTCCTTCATGCAGGAGAGGTTGGAGGGGTGGCTGTCCCCCTCCACCTTGAAGGTATATGTAGCCACTATTTCAGCTCATCACGATGCAGTAGATGGTAAGTACTTGGGGAAGCACAACTTGATCATCAGGTTCCTGAGAGGCACTAGGAGGTTGAACCCCTCTAGACCGTGCCTCGTTCCCCCGTGGGATCTCTCTGTAGTCCTTCAGGGTCTACAGGGAGCTCCCTTTGAGCCCTTGGAGTCAGCTGAGCTTAAGGCACTCTTTTTGAAGACTGCCCTCCTGACTGCGCTCATTTCCATCAAGAGGGTAGGGGACCTGCAGGCATTCTCTGTCAGCGAATCATGCCTGGAGTTCGGTCTGGGTTACTCTCACGTGATACTGAGACCCCAACCAGGCTATGTGTCCAAGGTTCCCACGACCCCTTTTAGCGATCAGGTGGTGAACCTGCAAGTGCTGACCCAGGAGGAGGCAGACCCAGCCTTGGCATTGCTGTGTGAACTTTACGCATCTGTTTGGATTGCACGCAGAGCTTTAGAAGCTTTGAGCAACTCTTTGTCTGCTTTAGTGGACAGCGGAAAGGAAGCGCTCTCTCCAAACAGAGGATAACCCACTGGGTCATTGATGCCATCACGATGGCATATCAGGCTCAGGAAGTGCCACCCCCTGCGGGGTTATGAGCCCACTCTACCAAGAGTATGGCGGTCTCCTGGGCCCTGGCCAGTGGCGCCACTTTGGCAGACATCTGCAGAGCAGTAGGCTGGGCAGCACCCAACACCTTTGCGAGGTTCTACAATCTCCAGGTTGAGACGGTCTTGTCCCGAGTAGTGGCAGGCACGAGCAGGTAAGTTCCGGGTCAACTGGCAGGGTGTACCGCTTGTGCATAGCGCCTTTCCCCTCTCTTAAGGGGAAGACGTGTACTCTTGACTCCCAGTAGTGTTCACAGACTGTGATCCCTGGATGACTTTCTTCCTTAGCCCTGTGACAGTTGAGTTTGTGGAGAAACTTGCTACCGGCTCAGTAAGTGCACTAATGAGGCCCTGTACTGAGGTAGGTGCTCCGCATGTGCTGGTTCCCCCAAAGGCAACCCAATGTGATATTTTCTGCAAAATCGTTTCCCTGTTGGTAAACTGCGTCTTCCTTGGGCAGGGGCCCCTCTGCCTCCGGTCGCCATGCTTTGTAGAAACTCCTCCCCCTTTGGGTAGGACCTACCATTGGACCTCTCCACATGACATACTTCAACAAGGCTCGGTAAAGTCCATGTGACATATTTCCACTCAAAATCCCCCCCCCCTTTATGGGCGGGGTGTGGTCTCTGCGGTGTCTTCCCCTTGGGAGTGACACCTCCCTGACATAGACACTTAGGGCTCCCAGTCAGTTAACAAATTCCACTCTTTTTGGGGAGAAAATATAAGGAAAAGAGGCCTCGGCTGGGCTAGCCTGTCCACCTATTCGTTGGGCAGTCGACTTGTTCCTGTAGGACTGTCCGACGCTCATAAAGAATGTTGGGGGAGGTTACGTGATGGCCTGGTGCGCTGGCTATGAGGCACACAGCAGTCTGCCTGTCACACACCGCCACTTCACGTAACACTGTTCAGTTAGTTGTGGCATTTTGAATAGGGACCCCTAGTAACTTCTGTTCCCTGATGGAGGGAATGAGACGTTGTGTCCCTCTTGTCACAGCGCTGAACTACCAGCTGAAATGGCCGGGACCTTATCTCAGCTCCTCAGCACAAAACCTGAATGAGTGGTTGCATACCAGCTCCTTTTATACCGGTATGTCTGGGGGAGTGGCATGCTAATTCCACTCGCCAATTCTCATTGGCCTTTAAAAAAAAATCAGAGGTGTTTGGGGCTCCCAAGAGTGATCCCTAGTATCACTACATAGACACAATGTCTCGTTCCCTCCATCAGGGAACGGAGGCTACTAAAGTAACCATGACGTTTTCTTGCCCTCTTGACATTTTACATTTTTCTGATAATTCTTTTTCTCCATAAAATCATTTTTATTTCTTAAACATTCTAAAACAGATAGTTTAGATCATGGTTGCACCATTACAATATCTAAAATTCCCAATAATTCCTTTTGTCCATACGCCTCAATGATAAATGATCTTAAGTCACAGCCTCACGCTTCAGTTGCCTCCCCCTTATTTATTAATTCTTTGGGGGACCCCATGACTCACCACTGGTTCGCATCTCATCTTTCCGACATGATTATACATTGCGGTCTCTCCCCTCGATCGTATTCTGGCCATTCCTTCAGGATAGGAGCCGCTACAGCAGCTGCTTCATAAGGACTTCCTGAGTCTTCTTCCATTAAGATGCTTGGACGATGGTCTTCTTCATTATACAAGACATATATACCCCCCAACCTGCATTCAATCAACTAAGCTCAGCTCATATTAAGCAACGTATCAAAGTTACAGTTTTCTTTCACTTCTGGTGGTGGTAGTATCACAAATAAAATTACTCTCCTTCAGGGCATTGTTATCGTTTTCAAGGGTATTGCACAAGCAATGCTTCCCTCCTCATTCTCCCCAAGTATTGTTGTCATTTTCAATGGTATTGCACAACAATCATCCCTTTCCCCTAAATACATTACAAGCTTTGGTTATTCTTTTCAAGAATACTGCGTGACCAAAAGCTCACCCATTCAGGTCTGAAAACCATTGCAAGCATTGGTTACTCTTTCCAAGGGTATTGCACAACCAATGCCCCCTTCCCTTCATGTGTCATAAGCTTTGGTTATCTTTTTCAAGGATATTGCACAGTCAAATGTTTGCCCAAATCAGGGCTCATATATATCATAAGCTTTGGTTACTCTGGTCAAGGGTATTGCACAACCAAATGCTCCCCTAAATCAGGGATCTAATGCATCAAACATCACAAACGATGCTCCCCTCCCTCTTTTTCCTCATAGCATTGTTATCCTTTTCATGGGTATTGCACAAATGATGCTCCCCCAACCCCCATCCCCCCAAAACACACACCATGGCATTTAAAAAAATATTAAACAGATTTTTTTCCTGCCAACATGAAGTCCCAGTCAGTATTCCTTATTTTTCACTCTTTTGGGGGTCCTAGTATTAAAAGTTATTTTTTGGGGTAGGCTCCTCACCCTGTCATCTTCTCCAGCAGGATTTGACGTTTCACAAAAATTTTCACCGAACCATCAGACGGGGGCTTACGCCAAAAGACTTTATTATTTTATTGTTCATTAATAAACTGTCATTTCCTTAACACTATGCTGTTCCGAGTCTTTCTGATAGAAATGGAAACGTAAGAGGTAGCTCTGTCAGGGAGACTCGCGTTGTACACGTCATCATTTCATTCATAATTTCCTTTAATCAATCACTGTTCAGAATCAGACTCAGAATCAGAACTGACTTTACTGCCAAGTAAGTTTTCACATACAAAGAATTTGCCTTGGTGTTTGATGCATACAATAACAATAAACAATAAACATAGTAAGATAAATATTAAACTATATTTAAGATACAATATATATAGAAAAAGTAAACTGACTAGTTTTAATAAAGGAGCTGTACAGTTGTGCAAAATATGTGCAGTTGTGCAGTAATGTGCAAAATATGTGCAGAATATAACCACAGAATGTTCACTGTTCACAGTTGTTCACAGTTCACAGAAAGGTTCACAGTTTGAGTATAATAAAAAGTGCAATAGACCAGATAAATGTTCTTTACGTTGATGCAAGACAGATGTGGAAACTATGTTAATGTATTGTGTAGTGTCTATGGAGGTGGGATAAGAGACAGTGTTAGGGGGGTCCTAGGCCTTATTTATGAGGCCAGCTGCAATGGGAAGAAACTGTTCCTGTGGCGTGAGGTTTTGGTCCTGATGGACCGTAGCATCCTGCCGGAGGGGAGTGTCTCAAAGAGATTGTGTCCTGGGTGGGAGGGTTCGGCCACAATCTTTTCTGCCCTCCTCAGGGTCCTGGAGGCAAACAGATCCTGGTGAGAGTGATTGCAGCCAATCACCTTCTCAGCAGAACGAATGACATGCTGCAGTCTGCTTTTGTCCTTGGCAGTGGCAGCAGCGTGATGGAGGAGGTGAGGATGGACTCAATGATGGAGGTGTAGAAGTGTACCATCATTGTCTTTGGCAGGTTAAACTACTTCAGCTGCTGCAGGAAGTACATCCTCTGCTGTGCTTTTTTAATTAGAGAGCCGATGTTCATTTTCAATTTGAGATCCTGGGAGATGATGGTTCCCAGGAAGCTGAAGGACTCCACAGTGTCAACTGGAGAGTCACACATGATGATGGGGTGGGTGGGCTTGGATTATTCCTGAAATCTACGACCATCTCCACTGTCATCACAGCATTGAGCTCCAAGTTGTTCTGACTGCACCAGGTCACCAGATGATCAATCTCACACTTATTGGCGGACTCATCCCCACCAGAGATGAGCCCAATGAGGGTGGTGTCATCCAAAAACTTCAGGAGCTTGACAGACTGGTGACTGGAGGTGCAGCTGTTAGTGTACAGAGAGAAAAGTAGAGGGGAAAGAACACAGCCGTGAGGGGAACCAGTGCTGATGGTCCGGGAATCAGAGACATGTTTTCCTAGCCTCACATTCTGCATCCGCTTTAAAGGCCCGCCAGCAGCCAACCACTCTGCTGCCTTCAGGTGCCAACTTGGCAACTGCCTCCTCCCCACCACCACCAGCAATTCTTTGTCTGACGGGGTAGGCTCCTCGCCCCTGCTGTCTTCCCTGGCAGGATTTGACAGTTCACTAAAATTTTCATGGGACCGTCAGACAGGGGCTTATGCCAAAAGACTTTACTTTTTAATTTTATTGTTCATCAATGAATTGTCATTCCCTTTATGCTACGCTGTTTCTGATAGAAATTACCTCTTACAAAACAAATGCAGATGGGACTTGTGTAGGATTATCCATGAATGAAGCCATCAAATGAACACAACACCACATTCCACAGATCAGAGAGATCCCCCACCGAGCCATTAAAGAGTCATAAAAACGAATCCATGGTGCCTAAATTGCTGAAGGAGACCATCTCTCCCATGCCTGCTTAATCTCAGACTAGGGTTTGTAATGACAGAGCTGACCAATAAGATGACCCTGCTTTGTTCCACAAACTTAAACCCTCTGTAAGACCAAATGGCCAAGTAACATCTTGTGACCTTATTGCATAAATCCGTGGCTATATCGGGAAACGGAGACTCGTGAAGACAGACCCAAGACATTTGTTTCTTCCCCCAGGACACCTCCTCTCCCCATCTGCACATTCCAAAGAGAATTTGACTGTGGTATATTTTGATAAAAAATCTCATCCCTGTTTTTAAAAGATTTCACTTCAAAGCTATACCTAAAATATGTGTAATATTATTTTCAATAAGCCATGAGAATAATATTACTCCAATAAGTGAATTAATCATAATTCCCTTATTAAAGCTAATTCCTTATAATAGAAATTGTGAGCGGATACAACGAGACGTTGTATTACGATTATAATGGTGGAGAATTTTATTCATACAAATAATCTAGTTATTTGTCATTTATATTTCTTATAATGGTTGTTGAACATAACTAATTCCATTATAAATTTCCGTACATAATAATGTAGAATAAGGACAGTTTAAATTAATTCCTAGCTCACACATACTGTTTTCCTACATATAATGGTGGAGGTACGTGGGCACTTTAACCCATCCTGTGTACATTTATACTACCAAATTTCCTACATATAATGGTGGAGAATGTGGGCAAAAATCTAAATGAGTTATTTGTCATTTTATACACATAGTCATTCTTTTCTTTGAATCCAGAAACAGAATAGAATACTAGTCTAAAGTATCGTGTCTGTGACGTATGTAATATGCGCCAGTTTGTTGTCATGACAACGAGCTCATATTTACCTCCATTATAAGTTAAAGGCTGAACGCCGCCTTCAGCGCTCATGAAAAGAGCACATAAATTGAACTGAACTATCTGATGAAATAAACCCAGACACACTTTATGGAATAAAGTTCTAGTTAAACTAAAAACTTCATGAGAAGAAATCTCCTCGCAGTGTGGTAAGGAAAAGATACGAGCGATGTTCCTCTATCTCTTTCTAAATGGCCTTATTTTATAGCTAGATTGATGACATTGCGATGTTCCAGTGCATTAAACTAGACTATCTTAACTGTCTGTGGTTTAATCATTATGATTATTTCTGAAAATAACTCATATAATGTGCATCATTGTCCGAGTGTAATTTTGAACGGGATTATAAATGTTTGATCATGCTGGAGGTTTGCAGTAAATCTGTTTAACTTCAGTGGAAAGACCCTGTTGCGTATCCAGAAACTGACACAAAATCCGCTAAAATCAAATTACGTTGTATTGAAACATCCGCAGTTCACCTGCCGCTTAAATATAGATTTATAGATTAAATATTGGTAAAATTTTGCTCCAAACGAGTTGAAAGTATAAGCGCCACTCCGTAAAGCCATTACTTGAGTTGTCTGTAACTTGCATTGCTGAAGAATTGCTCTTTAAAAGAACTAGAGTGATAATACCACGCTGCAAACAGCTGAGTGTGTTACTTTATTTGTGCATTAAGATTCGCTTTGAAAGCATTGAGATCACAAGCGCCACGTTGAGCTACGAGCTGGATGTGACAGCTGTGATTTGTGCATTGTGGAACGCGCTGACGTGCATATGAATCGATGAAACTGTTTTCATTAGTGTTAGAGAAAGATCATAAATCACTGGTGTTGGTTGCTATGATGACGAGAGTTCACAGGAAGTCCTAAAGAGACTCTTCTGGGGCAACTAACCGCTTATGCGCAAACTGCCGACACCATATTGTCAACATAGCACAGCTAAGCTAATAAAATAACACAGCTAAGCTAATAGCTTAGCACAGCACAGCTAAACTAACAAGTTAGCGGTCTTTCATTGAAAGCCTATACTAAATCCTAGCATCAAAAGCTAGCAGTTAGCATCCATTGGCCTGTTACAGTTAAATACAGATTGTGTTAGAACAAACTTTAAGCTATTTAACCCTTTAACTTCTAAAACTTTAAACACACTTTTGTCTCTTATGCATTTTATTAAATTTTTCTCCCTCTCCATTATCTCATAACACAAATTACAGTCTCTCAATGAGCAGCTGAGTTGAAGTTAATTTAAGCTGAGTTTGGAGAGCTGATTAAAATTGATCTTTTCTTCCCATTTCATTTATTTCCACTTTTATCAGTTTCTTACCATAGCTGAACTACTTGATGATAGTAATAAGTCTGAAAGAGTGTACGTTTACAGAAATTTACGGCTGCCTCTCATTCTTATTTATTATCTACTATCCATTAGTTTCCAACTTATTTTTAATTACTTATTGGCTGTTTTACTTTATTTCACTAGTGTGTTGGGCACTGAGCTGATTCTGTTCTATGTGGAGGGCCCCCACTCTGGACTTAATCGACTCAATCTCCTGGCCATACAGAATAAGACTTCCCCATTGTGGAATTTTAAATTGATAAAATCCCTCCAAAAATATTCTGCTACACAATCACAATCAACGAGCACCAAGCCTCAATCAGGATCCCTGTTATTGCTATTAAGCATAACGACAGAATATTTATTGGTGGATTTTGTTCATTTAGTCTTTGTTTATTTTCCATTTCATTTTTAATTGTCAGGTGTATTTTGTTGATTCATGTCTTTTATTTTGAAATTCTAGTTCCTGTTTCATGTCATGTGTTCCTGTTTCCCTTGTCATGCGATTTCTGTTTTCCCTCCATGTTCATGTGTCATGTTTTCATTGGTTTATTGTTTAATTAGCTTGTTATGAGTTCTGTTTGTTCATTGGTTTATGTTCTCCCATGTCTTGTATTTAAGCCCTCATGTTTTCATTGTCTAGTTGTCAAGTATTGGATGTGAATGTTGTTTTGTAGTCAAGTCAAGCTATAGTCAAGTCTAGTTTATGTCAAGTTCATGGTTTTGTTAGATCACGTTTATGGTTAGGGTTTTTGGATTTCACTTATATAATAAACTGCACTTGGGTTCTTCTCATCATCGTCTTCGTCATAGTCATTGCCAGCAGCCAACAACATTACATTAATTCTCTGTCTCCCTCTGACTTTTCTCTCCCTACTGTTTACAGTTTAGAGACAAAGCTTATGGAACCACAGATAATTCTGGTTAAAATATTTGTCATCAATAAGAGTCATCCTGAAATGTCAAATCATTAACCAAATTTTGTGTGTTCTCCCTAGTTTTAACCTCATGAAACAACTACTTTGTGTTTAACAATGCAATCTAAATTCCGGAATCCAAACGCAGCCACGTCCGGAAATAAATTGCAGAGAGAAGCACCAGGTAACCGTCACCACCCCCCAAGCCTGCCTTTGAGGCATCTGTGGTAAGCAGTTCAACTGTACTGCATAAACAGGTGTATGGTGTCAATCCTGCCAGATTGGAAAAGAAAGAAACATTTAATTACACTTCACTAGTTGTTCACATTCACTGAAAACAACACTTAGCTGTTACTAACCTTCATTTGTGTCCCCACACATTGAAGCCAACACCTAGTTGTAACACTACACCTAGGCCCTTAACCCCATGCAGATCTGTGTCAGCTCTCTCTCCCTAGTCTTCCACTACAGTGTGCCAACATGTGGCAGAAGACTGACCCCACGGCCCACTGGAAAGACGTGAAGGTAATACTGAGTGATATGGTGGAAAATCTTCACCAACTACCTGGCCCACAATCTCATAGGTCAGATGAAACAGAGTGACAAGAACACCACCCATATGACACAGAAAGTAAATGACCTAAAGCTGCAGTCCACAAAGACCCAAAAGGTGTTAACACATGCCGTGTGCCTCATAGACCAGCTAGAAGCTGAAACCAAAGAATGACGCAAGGTGTCCAAGCAATTGGAACAAGCGTCAATGAGAGAAATCAAATAGCCCCAGGAAGCCCTGACAGCTGCCAAGCACAGAGAGCAGCAAGCTAAAGCCGCCCAAGAGGACCTGGAATATAAACTCCAGCACACCTAGAAACGCAACTGGAAAAGTCCATGTTTGGTTTGAAAAAGTTGAACTCTTGAAACAAGGCCTTGGAAGGCCATCTGGAAATGTCCAGAATTGAAATTGAAACCTTGACCCAGCAACTTGACCTCACCAAAGATGAGCTTGACATGGTCAGTGATTAATTGAAATACTCTTACGAGTTAAGGCGACAGTTTAAGATGGACAGGCATCCCATAGCAACACCCCTGGTCGACAAAGCAGAATTCTATAACCAAAATTTTCCACAAGATGAGAGACACGAGGGCCCGCAGCACAAAATTCACCAGCCCCCTTCCAAGAATCCCTCTCCAACAGCAGTGAAAGGGTAAACATCCTAACAAACCCTGAAGCAGCATGTGGAATGGATTTTAAAGACCTCGACAAGCTGGCAAGGAACATTGAAAAGTTTACACCAAATCCTGCTGAGGGTCATGAGGTTCTGAGTTTTCTTGACAGACAGTCAAACCACACAAAGTCTGACTACCAACGTCTGAGAGAGGCCCTGATTAAAGAATTTTTAGACCCACAGTCTGAGCAAGAACTGTTTACCACCCTGAACACCAAACAGGGATGGAAAGAAACCATACAAGCCTACTACCGTAGACTACGGCAAGACTACTTCCAGTCTTGGAACGAACCTGAGATGGAAGAAGAATTCAACTTCAAAACCATTTTCCTCCGAAACCTGCATCCCACGGTGAGCTATCATCTAGGAATCACAGCCTGTCCTCGCACGATGACAGCTCAACAACTGCGTGACTTAGCACACAAGGCTTTTGTTAAACAAAGAATGGCCTCGAGAAAGGCCCACAAGGTATCGTCAGTCTCAAGCCTTACCTCTCAAAACCAAGGGCTGGCATCAGAAAATATGTGGCATCAAGCAAAGCCAGTTTCTTCAGCATAGAGCGAAGTAAACTACATGCCGTTCAAGAGCGTGACCCCCACATCAGTGCCAGACCCATATGCATGTCCAACCACTGGGAGAAACTGTGGAACAAACCACGTCCCTCAAGCAGTCCAAAAGAAAGGACGACATGGGAACCCAGATGGACACTTAAAGGCAACCGATGACAAAAGCTATCTCAACACTGTGCAGACAGACACAGAACTGAGCCTGCACATGGACACAGAAATAAGCCTGCTCACGAACCAGATGAGCCACCTGCAGAAAACTCACCAGAACTGTTGAAGCTACTCATAGCACACTTCAAGCAGAATCCACCCAGGGCCGACCATAAAGACATTTCATACTCCGCCTGTCACAATCAATGACAGGAACACAGGTGCCAGGCACAGCAGTGACCGCCGCGACATCGGTTTATGGACCGAAAACTCAGCCATTAGCCTCAACCACATCCTAATTCAACATGACAGAAACTCAGTCAGAAAACAGCTCATGACAAGTTATATACAGACTTCAAGAACTGTGTGAAAGACTTCTATAAACTGTGGCTTCATCAGCACCCACAGTCACCTAGAGGATCCAGATTAGCCAAGACACAAAGCGGCAATCTTCAAATGGGTCCACCGAAACCAAGTCAACAGAAAAGAGCTCCAAGACCAGAAAGGGGGGGGGTTGAAACAGTCTGACACAGGTTGAAACAATCTGACACAGTTTACAACAGTCTACCATACAGCTAAAATAGTCCGACATAGTTCAAATTTTTCTTACAACACACTTTTAACGCACCCAAACACTATAGGGAAATGTCAAACTGTTTTCCTCATAGATAAAGCACCCAACATTACTTTAAGCTACTCAAACCCTAGCTACCCTACACTAAGTTCATACAAGGTCACACTAACCACTCAACACTGGTTATGTAACTTACCCACACATTATTATAGGAAACACTCAATAGGCAAAATGCTAAAGCTAATCCAGTTAGCCGGCAAGAAAGTCAATGGCATTATATCAGATTGACTCCTTATGCTTTTCGTTCACGAGCCACCATGAATTCATAGAGCATTCAGAAAGCCTCGTGTGAATAAGACATTTATCCATGATATGCCATGATATTGTGGACAAAGAAACCATCCCAACTAAATTGAAGGAGCTTACCGTGTTACGCTACACAATTGCACCATGTGGATCAATTTCCAAAAGAACGCAATTCTTCATGTTTATGACTTAGCCTTCGGTACTTCCCGAGTGAAGAGTGTCAAACAAAATTAAATCCTTCTGGTTTTAAATGGGTACTCCTTCACCCTTGGTTCTGAATCGCAACAGAATCAAGGCGGAAGGAATTCACCAAACTGAACTGAACGATCTCTCGTATTCACGACGATTCACCTCAATCAAATCCCAATTACCCTTTACTGGTTTCTGAACCACTAAGGATAATTAACTGTGACTCTAAAATGAACAATCGTAGAAGAGTCCAAATAATGCCAAAACATCACAAGAATACTTTGAATGCTAGAACACTTACTGAATAATTCATTATTCTGCACCAGTGCTTTAGCTTTGATGGAGGTGTTGTCTTGTTGTTTGTTTGTGTTTGTCTTCTTCTGCTTGTTTTCCAGCGATTGCAGATGTTTGCTTCCACTTCAAACTTCTGCAATCGAAGGGGGGAATATGTAGGATTATCCATGACGAAGCCATCAAATGAACACAACACCACATTCCACAGATCAGAGAGATCCCCCACCGAGCCATTAGAGAGTCATAAAAATGAATCCATGGTGCCTAAATTGCTGAAGGAGACCGTCTCTCCCATGCCTGCTTAATCTCAGACTAGGGTTTGTAATGACTGAGCTGACCAATAAGATGACCCTTCTTTGTTCCACAAACTTAAACCCTCTGTAAGACCAAATGGCCAAGAAACACCTTGTGACCTTAATGCATAAATCCGTGGCCATATCAGGAAATGGAGACTCGTGAAGACAGTCCCAAGGCCCGAAATCAACATAGACCTAAGACAGTGACATTTGTTTCTTCCCTGGGACACCTCTTCCCATCTGCACATTCCAAAGATAATTTGACTGTGGTATATTTTGATAAAAAATCTCAACCCTGTTTTTAAAAGATTTCGCTTCAAAGCTATACCTAAAACGTGTAATATTATTTTCAATTAGCCATAAGAATAATATTACTCCAATAATTGAATTAATCATAATTCCCTTAATAAAGCGAATTCCTTACAATAGAAATTGTGAGCGGATACAATGTGATGTTGTATGACGAATTTAATGGTGGAGAATTTTATTCAGACAAATAATCTAGTTATTTGTCATTTATCTTTCTTATAATGGTTGTCGAATGTGACTAATTCCATTATAAATTTCCGTACATAATAATGTAGAATAAAGTTTAAATTAATTCCTAGCTCACACATAATGTTTTCCTACATATAATGGTGGAGGTACGCGGGCACTTTAACCCATTCCGTGTACATTTATACTACCAAATTTCCTACACTTGTGTCAAAACTCAAGTACTCTGCAGCCTTTGTAAGGCTGAATTTAATTACCACAGAAGCACATCAAGTCTTAATTATAACTTAAAAGGGACTGCTGTGGTAGGTACATTTAATTTAGTGAGTAAATTAAACTGAGTTACAGGCATTTTTTTTTATTTATTTTTTTTTTATTTGTTTTGGAATTCTGACAATTCAAATATAAGATATTAATAAAGTCTACTAAACAAAATGTTGTAGATAGTTGTAGATTTTGTATAAGGTAATAATTATAGTGGAATAATGGAATAATAGTGCAAACGTTATCAGTATCAGTTTATAGGAAGCCAAAAGTATTTTTTTATTGTTATTTTTTTTATTTTTATTAAAGGACAGCAACAGTGTGGTTCAAGAAGTAAAAATTCCTTTAATTTTCTCCATAGGTGAATTGATTTTTCACCTTTTAGAGTGGCCCAGTCAGAGCCCAGATATCAACCCAACAGAGATGCTGTGGAAGGACCTCAAGAGAGACATTCACACCAAACATCCTAAGAATATGGCTGAGTTGAAGCAGTTCTGTATGGAAGAATAGTCCAAAATTCCATCTGAATGTTGTGCAGGTCTAATCCGCAGCTACCAGAAATGCTTGGTTGAGGTTGTTGCTGCCAAAGGAGGATTGACCAGTTATTAAATCCTAGTGTTCACTTACTGTTTCCACAGCATTGCGAATGTTTAATGGGATGTGTTCAATAAAGACATTAAAGATTATAATTGTTTATGTGTTGTTAGCTTAAGCACATTGTGTTTGTCTACACTTGTAAGTTTAACAACTTTAAATCATTAGTTTTACATTTCCCATCGTTTTTAATTCGATTACGTCATTTGCAATGCTTCATGGAATTTTAGTTCATTTCCTCACAAAAGACGTTAAAGACACATTCTTGTGCTTTTCTCTTTTGTCTGATTTTTAAATACATTTTTGCTTCAAATTAAAGTTGTAATGTTTTGATTCAAGAGCTGGTTGGTTTGGTGCATGGCTTACAACTCTGTTGTAAAAGATTTTATATAATCTCTATGGAAGAAATAAATGGGAACAATGGTTCAGGAACCAAGATGGCTGAAAATGTGGGTGGGCAACTAAAGAACTCTAGCTACATGGAAACACATTGCACCAAAATAAAAATATGACAAACAAAATCACAAAATAATGAAAACCTATATAAAATTTTATATAAAACCAATAATAATAAAAAAGTAGAGAGTGAAAGAAAAGCAGCCAACAAGTTTCTAACATACATGTAAATTCATACTGTAAACTTTATTTATATAAAAATAAAGTCAGATGAGAGAATGCCCAGAGTGTGCAAAGACATTCAAATTGTCCCAAACATGCATTTGTATGTTTTTGATAGCCTTTTATACTATTATACTAAAATGTGGAAAATAAATGTGGCCCCTTAAAGTTGAGAGGTGGTCATTAGAAAAAAAGGAGAAAACTGTGTACAGAAAAACAAAAAACAAAAGACATCATGATTTTGTTCATTGCTCATGGAAATGTACCTTTCATAATAATTGTTTCAATGTCTTGTCTGTCACACCTATCTCAGTGCATGATTCAGATTATTTACACAGTCTGTGAGAGAGACATATACTTTTTCAGTGAAGATTCCCTAAATTGCAGTTCTCCTTATATCATCACAAGTATCCAGTGATATAGGTCTACTGCTAAACATATCGTCTGCTCTCCTTCAATCTCTCTCTCTCTCTCTCTCTCTCTCTCTCTCTCTCTCTCTCTCTCTCTCTCTCTCTCTCTCTCTCTCTCTCTCTCTGGGAGTGAGACTGTGCACTGGTAATTACTGTGTTCTCTAAACTTAAAATAACAAGCATGCCCTAATTACAGCTCACTCTTGATTACACCATCTTCACAGAGAGAATGAGGGGGAGAGAGCCACTGTTGCATCTATGATCTCTTATTCTCTCTATATGTCATACAGTAGTATATATATATTTAACTAGGTTTAACCCAATACTGTTAACAATAGTGATTGTGAAATACTGTAAAAAAGCGAATACAGTCACCAATGTAGTTTTTCGTAACTGGCCAAATCTCACAAAGATTGTCAAGAACATGTCCTTGTCATATTTTACACACAAAAAAAAATAATAATAAATAAATAAATAATACATTTTACTTACAGAAAATGAAGCCTATTAGTACAACCCCAATTCCAAAAAAAGTTGGGACAGTATGAAAAAATACTAATAAAAACAAAAAGTAGTGATTTGTAAATTATATTCACCCTTTGCAATGTTGAAAGCACTACAACTACACATTATATGATGTTTTACCTTGTGAATTTCATTTTTTTTTTTTTTTTAATATACAGTAATTTCTAATCAGATGATTGCAACATGCTCCAAAAAAGTTGGGACAGGGGCCATTTAAGACTAATAACAATTTGACGATGTTAAAATAACAAGGCAATGTGAAACAGGAGATGTTAAACAGGTGAGGTAATCGTGACATGGTATATAAGGAGTCTCCAAAAACAGCCTAGCCTTCAAGAGCAAGGATCATTCGAGACTTGTCAATTTGCCAACAGATGCTTCAGCAAATAATCCAGCACTTTGAGAACAATGTTCCCCAAAGACAAATTGGAAGGATTTTGGGCATTTCACCCTCTACAATGTACAATATAGTTAAAAGATTCAAGGAATATGGTCAAATCTCAGTGCGTAAAGGGCAAGACAAAACCACTTCTGAATGTGCGCGATCTCTGATCCCTCAGACGTCACTGTCTTAAAAAGCAGCATTCATCTGTAATGGATATCATGAACATGGGCTTGGGATAACTTTAGTAAACCTTTGTTAGTCAACACCACTCGCCGCTGCATACACAGATGCAAGTTAAGACTTTACTATGCAAAGCAGAAGCCCTACATCAACACTGTCCAGAAGCACTGCTGACTTCTCTGGGCTCGGTCTCATCTTAGATGGAAAGTAGAACAGTGGAACTGTGTTTGTTGGTCCGATGTGTCCACATTTCAAATAGTTCTCTGGGCCGAAGATGAAAAGGACCATCCAAGCTGTTATCAGCGTCAGGTCCAAAAGCCAGTGTCTGTATGGGCCAGGGGTGTGTCAGTGCCCATGGCAAATAGTTGTTGATATATTTTACACAAAGTTGTCAATTATAAATAAAAGTGCAGACTGTCTTGATTTCATGTGAACATTTTTTACAGTGGTGGTGCAAATTGTCTCATGACCAGAGTAATTTAATTCCAATTTTATTTAATTACTGTATGTGCCCCTCTGAAATATGATGTCTGTTTAAAAGCTCCATTAATAAAAAGCAAGTAAAACCTTTTATAATACACAATCAACCATAGTTGGTACATCTAATGTTTAAAGGGTATATTATTGATTTATTTAAAAAGATATATACAGTATGGCTCTATAAATCATGCTCACAGGACAAGTAAACATGTAAGTGGTTACAACTGTGATCAGTGAAAAAACACAGAGCCTAAAATTTTATCTCTATACACTGAAAAAAATGACTAGTAAGATTTACTTAATTTTTTATTTTGCAAGTAAATCTTAATGTTATAAATCCTAAAAGTAAAATCTACTTTATACATTAATATTGATTAAAGTGAGTAAATTTAACTTAAACATTTTAGTTAATTCAGTAACTTTTACTTACAAATATGATATACATGGCACTTAAATAAACAAAGTAAAATATAAATAAACATCTTATTATAACATGTCACGTTTTTAATTTTGAAAGATACAAGGCTGCGCACACAGACATCCAAACTTGGTGCACAAAACATCATGATGGTGACAATCAACAGATACTTATTTTTGATCATGAACAGGTAATTTTGAGTAGAAAATTAACTTCCCAAAACTGCCCAAAACAAGAAGTTACCAAATGTAACACAATTAACTATAAAAAATGGTGTAAATAGACTTACAAACAGTGAAATCATGCAAGTTCATTAATTATTCAAGCCTAGTGCATGCTGGGAACACTTCTAAAAGTTCAGTAAAGTGTATTTATTTTATTTACCAGTGAAATGTACTCAAATTAGCAAATAAATATGACAAGGTTTTCAACATTAGGATTAATACATGATGACACATTGTAAAAATAACAAACAATCATAAAAAGTATTTACTTATAATCTACAGAATTCATTTGTACATGTTTGAATGTAGAATTTACTTAATATTTTTAAGTTCATGCTTTAACTTATTCAATGTAGAAAGTACTTAATCTTTTCTGCTATATTTACTTCACCACAAAATATTATTTTTATATTTCAGTGTAGTAAAATATTATTATTATTATTTTATAAAAGGCATGTAGTTTGTTTCATTTGGCTATACAATGAGTAAAATAAAAATCTTCACTTAGTTAGGGAAATATGGGATTAAATTGGACAAATAGGGCCGACTTGAAAGTTAATGAATAACATTTACCCTGAAATACCAGAACTGATCAGTGGAATTTATCAATGTGGAACCACAAAGATTTAGAACCTTTTTAGCTCCAGATTTACTTCCTCACAACTGTGCTGTAATACAAAAAGAAATAAAACATATTGAAATGAAGAGCATGCAATGGTAACATGACTGTAATTTCCATTATATTCATCAATGTAAAAAAAAAAGAAAAAAAAGAAGAGAAACAAATCAGCAGGTTTCTGCTGGGAAATGGCTGAGTCAGTGTGTGTGTGTGTGTGTGTGTGTGTGTGTGTGTGTGTGTGTGTGTATTTTGCTGTTGTTTGAGGACAATGTTATCCCTACAACTTAGTTAACCTTACTTTAGGGACATTTGAGGATGTCTTTATTTGAAAAAAATAAAAAAATAAATACAAAAAAATAAACAAATAAATAATATTTATTTTGTTGTTGTTGTTGTTTTGTTTTTTAAACTCAAAAAGTATGGTTATATTAATGTTCCCTTTGTCGAGGGTTTATAAAGGTCTTCATTAATGAATAATAGTAATTTATAAATCCATTATAAATCATTTATATGCATTATAAATGTATAAATGTTTTTTTTTTTTTTTTTTTTTTTTTTTTGCATTGTGACAAATCATGAAAAGGTCATTTACATTTATTTTATATACTGCAAGTATAAATAAGTGTATTTTTAAAAATGTATTACATGTGAGGTAAAATTGCTCACTATTTGGCAGGTACTGCATGAAAGTAGCCCCTTTTAATAATTTGTTATAATTAAATCTAAATGATTTATAATGCATTTGCAAATGACTTATTAGTAATTAATAAACATTTAATAAAGGGAACATTAATGCAAAATGTTACCAAAAGTTTTCTTTTAGGGTTAGAACTGGGTTAGAGTAACTCTATAGTATTTATAATTAGCTTTATGTAGAAATAATAGAAGTCTAAAGGCTAGGGTTTACTAAGTTTCATCTTGCACACAGTCGAGCTGCCTTTCAAAGTTTACTTTTTTTACTGTGAGCCCATACGGACGCGTTCAATGCATGCAAAATACGACTCCTTTGTGAAACATCTCTAAAAACAGTCAAACGGCAGATGCATGTACAGACAACACACACATACGCGGACTGTCCTCATGTCTAGAAAAACTGGACTGCATGTGGACAGTCTACTGTGCTGATGATGAAATTTGCAGTACATCCTAAAGTATACTTTGGCCTTAAGGGATGTCCTCATTTAGATATCTAATATGCATTCAAGTGCATTCAGAAATACAAGAAAGAGCAACCAATGATGGAAAATCTTTATTACTTTATTTCGAGTGATAGTTACAATATGTTGTCATTGCTGAATTAGCTCTGCTGTCAATGATGTCATAGTGTATAATCAGAACTAGTAACTAATCCACTCAAAACATTTTACTACAGCAAATAGCCCCATTCACACATGCAACCAGGTAAATTACAGGAAAATCATTAGGTTACCTTTACTGGTAAATGTACCAAATATGCTGTTTATACATACCATCAGTAAGGAAATATATAGGTAATGATAAAACTTTGCATTAAGGAAAATTGTCAGAGAAAAATCTACCAGTATTTTCAAAAGTGTCATGTTCACACATGACCTCTAAACTGGAAATTGTAGGTAATTTTCTGTAAAAGGCTGTTTGTGTGAACATGACTAATAACATCAAAGAAACTGTGGTTAGTTGCTCTAGCCAACGTATGTCCAGTTCACTAGAAAAAACAAACAAACAAACAAACAAACAAAAAAAAAAAAACATATACGATGTTTATGATCATCTTTGAAAATGGGAGGGTAAATTAATAACGTCAATGCCTTAAGGACTTGACTATATGATATTAAACTATTGGGCACTGGCATGCTCAGTGATTTGTAGACAAGGCTTATTAATAGATAGACAGTGGAAGGCCTTATCAACTGTTTTTTGCAGCTCAATCTAATACATGTCATTAGTCACATAGACCCCTCCCTGTGAAAGACAGAGACAGAGGTGAAAATGAATATAATCAGTCATGTTTGCTTCAACCTTTAATGATATGGTCACACCTTTGCTACCACCATACAGTCTTACACCCTACAGTCTCCTGCCAATTGGGACAGGACCACAGACTGATGGAGCATTACAGGTTCTCTATCTTGTTATGGAATCTCTGACATCCTGGATTCTTGCTCATTCTTGGGCCCTTCTTGCCTACATCCCATATTTGGAGTGGTCATCTTCAAGAAAACTGGAATGGTGTTTCCACTGCATTTGCTTTACACTTTACATTTATTCCAACATGACTAATTAGTGAGGAATAATATAACAGAATGATTTGATAATGTTAGAAGTGTTACAAAACAATGTTTGGAAGTTGACCAGAAGGGTACAAGGTACCAAAGAGATGCAATTGCAAACAAAGAACAGAAGACAGTAGAGTGGAATTTCATAGTTTAAGAATGGAGTATTGAAAGTGCCTTACTGCCTTAGAGATGCAATTGCAAACAACACACAATAGAGTAGTAGTAGAGTGGACTTTCTGAGTTTTTGAAAAGAGAATTTCCTTACTGTAGAGTTTTGTGAATCATAATCTGCCACTATTGTATTATTTTGGATCAGTCTGAATGGACTCCTGTACACTTACTGTGGATTTAAATGGTTATTCATGAAATATATAATGAAAGTTCATTATCAAACAAGATGCAAGGAATACAGCATGCAGGCCTTCATCAGACAAGTTCTGCAATCAGCAAGTGTTACTGGTATATCTTCTCAAAATTCTGGGTATAGGCAATGCTTTTCAACCTTACTCCTGATCTCCAAAACATTCATATCTTGAAGGTCTATGTCAGAGTCTTGGACTTCATGGATTTTGCTATGCAATGCTTTATAATTTTTGGGAACTTCGATAAATGGAACCATCTTTTTCAATTGAAAGTGAATTTGCTACTGATACACTACACAGTTATGGTCTCACATAAAATGTCAAAAATGATCCATTTGCACACTTTTTGTAGTGGAACAAGAAAGATCTATATACTGAGATTTAATTTGTTATAATTAACAAATTGACAACTTTGTCATTACAAAGTATTGCTTGTCGTCAAAGGACTTGGGTAATATGTGTGCGTGACAGTGTTCACTGTCTGTCTCTGTCTACACATTCTCGCACACATTCTCACTCTCCTTTTCGTTGCTCGGTTCCCTCTTTACCTTCTTATCTGTTTTTAGTCGCTTCCCTTTTTTCGGTTGACTCACATGGACATGGAAGAAATGGTTAAGGAGAGTTACGAAATCCTGAGTCTTCGTTCATTGTTTCTGTGGAAAAAGAGTTCAGCACATTTGTGTAACACTGTTCTCTCAGACTACAAGTGCTGCACTTTTGTCACAACTCAGGGTGAGAGCATTTTAGTGTTTCTCCATGTCAAACAGTGGAAACAGTGACAATGCAGAAATGATTGGTGGGGGAAGGGGTTCACAGCAGAGGGTCATGACAATGATCACATTAAAACATGACACAGAGGAACAGAGGTTTGATTTGTCAAGCTATAGGGCTAATCTCAATCCTTGTGTGAATGTGGACTTTCTCTATGTCTTGCATGAATTAAAGAAGTCCTATACAGTTTGTGTGGGTGGGTGGCTGGTAGAAATACAACTTAACAGGCAGGTATCCATACCCCTGCAGACAATGTAAGGTTATGCCCATGGAAAAGTGCCTATGCTGCAGAGAATGTGAGCGCATCAATGGAGAAGTGGCAGATTTTGTCCTTATTTGGTGGGGAGACAAATTAATGCAAAAGTTTGAGAGCACATGCCATGAGAGATAAAACAATGAATACAAATCTCTCTGATGGTAAGAATGTTACATCCAAGAAGGAAATTTATTTTTCTCAAAGGTTGCTCTTTCATAGCTCAGGAGACTTCTCAATTATGTTTCATTTAAGTATGGACTTTGTCTAAGATGTTTCTGTCTAAATTCTTTAGGAGAAATAAGGGCCTGTTTACACCTGGCCACTTCATGTGTTTTCACTGTTCGGATAGCTATCCGATCATGAAAATACCAGATATAAATGCCTTCTGAAACGCATTCGAGACGCATTGCAATTCGATCACTCAAACCACTTCAGGAGGTGGTTTGAGACGCATTCCATTCGAAACTGGTTAAATCTAAATGCATCTGGCTGTTCAAGTCACATACTGTATGTAAACTTTACCCCGCCAAACAGCGTTACATCAGCATAGGAAAAAAGCGAAACAACAGCTGTCACTGAATAGTTGCATAGGGCTTGCGCCGCACAGTAATTAATATCAAAGAAAGAGACGAATACATGTTGTAGGAGAGACAGAACCTTTTTCCTCATTTATTTGATGCAGATCACTGATGAAACTGAAACTAAACACTGACATGAGCGCAGCTGACGTGCATGACGCGTCTCACCTACTAGAAGCCCTGAGGGGTAAAACAGACAGACACAAGTCCATATACAAACACACGTGCACTGGGCAAATTATTTTGGAATCAAATAATAAAGCACATCTTTTAAATTCATTGCCTGGAATTAGCATAATCATGGAAGTGAACTCTGTTTTATTTGCATATAGCGTGGGAATTGAAGATCGGATTTATATCTGTTTGGTGGAGATACATTGATTGGGCTAAGTGTAAATGGAGTGAGCTTTTTCAATCAGGTAGCAATCCGATCAGTAAAAATGCATGAAGTGGCCAAGTGTAAATAGGCCCTAAAGCTCAGATAATTTGGTCTTGGTAAAAAATTATAAGAAATTTTTAAATTAATTCTGAAATCTGCAGAGTTGGGAGAGAAAATTATTTTCTAAAATAGTTTTGCATTTTCTCACAATAGTTTGTGTTCCGTTGTAATAGTTTTGTGTTACCTCGCAATCAATTTTGCATTCCCTCATAAAAAGTTTTGCGTTCCCTCACAATAAATTTTGCGGTCCCTTGCAATAGTTTGCATTCCCTTGTAAAAAGTTTTGTGTTCCCTCACAATACTTTTGTGTTACATTGAAAAACGTTTTTTGTTCCCTTATAAACAGATTTGCGTTCCCTTGTAAAAAGTTTTGTGTTCCCTTAAAATAATTTGTGTTTCCCTCTATAAAGTTTTGCATTCCCTCGAAAAGTTTTGCATTCTCTCGTAATAGTTTTGTGTTCCCTCCCAAAAAGTTAGCATTTCCTTGTAATAGTTTGCATTCTCTCACAATACCTTGCGTTTCATCGTAATAAGTCTTGTGTTCACTCATAATAAATTCCAGTCCTTTGTAAAAAAGGTTTGCGTTACCTTGCAAAAGATTTTGTGTTCCCTTGCTATAAGTTTTGCAATCCCTCAGAACAGTTTGTGTTCCCTTGCAAAAAATTTTGCATTCCCTTGAAATAAGTTTTGCATCCCCTCGCAATAGTAAAACTACATCCAACCATAGTTGAACTATGGTTACTGTAGTAAAACCATAGTTCATTTTCTTAAGGGATGAAGGTATTGTAAAGGAAACACAAAACCTATTGCGAGGGAATGCAAACTATTTCAAGGGAATGCAAAACTATTTTAGCAAGGAAATTTTCTTCCTGTCCTTTAAGGGGCTCTGTAGAAATCTCTCTTTACTATCTTAGATCATAGTTTGAGACATTGTTGAGATCTCTTCAAAAACTGTAGAGGACACACAATGAGCATGTTTACATGCATGTTCTTACATCGATAATGCTTAATAAGCCGACAACACGCGTGGTCATGTAAACGCAATAAGCGGTATTCCTTTATCGGTGTAAGGTCATAAATGGTGTAAGAATAAACAGGTCGAAATGGGTAGTTTTTTGCACATTACGCAGATTTTACGTGGCATGTAAATACCTTTACCAGTGTTCTCACCGGCTTATCCAATGTGTGCACGTGTTCAGCGCATGTCTCTTCATGGTATGATGTCAAAAGAAGAGAATAACGCGATTATTTCAAATCTCATGTAAACACGGTTTTCTTGTTTTGTCAGATTTTTTAAATAAGCTGATTTTTGGGAGTAATCAGCGTATTGGTAAACATGTAAACATGCTTAGTGAGATTACTGGGGTTTGTCTGAGGACAAACATCTCAGAAGCAGGAGATGAAAACATTCTCAATTGGCTCCTAATTTAATCCCATTTCTGTCTAGGAGAAACAACTGAAATTAAAGTTAACATTTTTAATTAAATTAAACATCTCATTTCATGATTTTTCTTTAACAGGGTTGCATTGAGAGCACTGGGCATTTTAAGACACTCAACACACACACTTCAACAATAAAACCTGTATTGACTGGATCAGAGGTGGTTGTAACTAGACAGAGTGGATTACTTTATTCCATGGTAACTGTAATTTAAGTGTACTATAAATTGAGCATACACATGCACACACCCTTTAGCACTCACATGAGCAACCAAACCCGCTGCCCAGAAGAAGTTTCCTCTTTCACTTCCATATAGTCAGTCTGCATGTATGCATCTGCAGTTTGTAGTTATGGAGCACTGTCCACTGTGGTCACAACAGGATATCAACTGCCTTCTGCGTGTACATGAAGAGAGAAAATCGAGAACGAGATTGGGGAATCAGTGGTTTGATGGCTATGAAAGAAACGGCATGAAGAACACTGCACATCAAACTGCAAATTCAAGAACATTCCCTGCAAAATTACAAACATTTTGGAACATTCTGGTGCCGGTTTGACATTAGCTATAGGCAATCAGTAAACAGTCAAGATTTACCAAAACTGTTCATCTGTAGTCATTCAAATTTCCAAACCAGCAAGACCACCAGTTAACCTCAACCCCCCCACCCCAATCGCACCCACCCTTCCTTCATGTGTGAATGAACAAGTGCAGATATGACACAATCCATGATATCAGATGACTACTTCAACTGCATTAGTGTACGGTCATCTGGACTGGTTAATCTGGAAAAGACTGGTTGCATTACTACAGTCACAAACTGCCCTTTGTTTTCCCCTTATTCATGGACTTCATTTCCCAGGATGCACCTTTGTTGATTACCCTCAACTGCCCTCCATCTTCCACAGCTGTTCCCTGTTCCCTCATTATTTATCTGTGTATATATATACCCTCTTGTTCCCTTAGTCTTGGTTGGTTCTTGTTTGGTTGTTTGCTTGTTAGAATGTTAGTGATTAAATGTTATTTACATACTTAGCCAGCAAACTGCTGTTGCGTTTTTGATTTCCCTTTTGCCCAGTGCTTTAATTTTCATCATTGTTCTCTTCTTCATCTTCTTCTGAGTAACATAATAAATATATTCTGCATTTGGACCCACATTCTCTCTCATTCTTCACATCAGCGTAACAGAAGAACCAACCCTGAAAGATGGATTCAACAGTACAACTGGAGAAACTCACCCAAGGGTCTTCTTCAGTGGAGGACTACTGCGTTAGGTTCTGGAGCTTGGCCTTTCAAGTGGACTGGGAAGAGAAAATCCTCCAGACCATGTTCTGGTTAGGACTGAATGAACCAGTGAGGGAGATGGTCCCTTTGGACTGCGATGGTCTGCCCCTTGGCGAATTCACCACTAACATCGTTATGGCTGGTCTTCTGCATTCTACTCCAGCGGCCAAACCTCTTGCAGAGCTTTCCACGGCTCCTTCCTCCAAGCCTTCCACGGCTCCTTCCTCCAAGCCTTCCACGGATTCTTCCTCCAGGCCTTCCACGGCCACGCCCTCCAGGCCTTCCACGGCCACGCCCTCCAGGCCTTCCATGGCCATGCCCATGCCTGCCATGGCCAACGAGTGAATGCCCAAGCCTGCCACGGCCAACGAGCTAGTTCTTGAACCTCATCCGTCCCAGAGCCATTGTTGCAAGCCTCGCCCATCCCAGTGCCAGCTTTCATGCCTGCTCCAGCCCTAGAGGAATTTTCAGGGGGGGGGCACTATGGCTCCAGTGGCTCCGAGCTCCCTTCAGCAGAGACCAATTTCTCCCCAGCCTCGGTGATCCTGGAGACTTCCTTCGAGCCTCCCATGGCTCTGCCCACTGAGACTCCCATGGCTACGCTTTCCGAGTCTCCCACAGCTGTGCTCACGTCCATCTGGAAGCAGAAGAGGAGAAAGGCTCCTACTCCCCACTCACTGCCAGTTTTCATGGCCACGGAGGCCGTTCCCCTATCACTGCCTGTGTCCATGATCACGAAGGTCGTTCCCCTATCACTGCCTGTGTCCACGGACACGGAGGCCATTTCCCAGTCACGGTCAGCACTCTTGACCATGGTGACTCCGCCCTCAGAGTCTTCCACAGCTCCGCCCTCAGAGTCCTCCACAGCTCCTCCTCCAGCGGTCACGTCCGCTCTCCCAGAGACGACTCCTCCAGCGGTCACGTATGCTCTCCCAGAGACTCCTCCTCCTGAGTCTCAATTCCCTGATTCCCCTGAGGCTCCACCCACTCCACCTCCAGATCCTCCTCCTGGAATTCAATTCCCTGTTCCTCCTGTGGCTCTGCCCGTACCAACTGTGGCTCCGCCCCTGACCCTGTCCCTACTTTGTGGCCACCTTCCAGGCCTCTTGACCCTGTCCTGGCCCTGTGGTCACCTCCCAGGCATCCTGAACCAGTCCCTGCCCTGTGGCCACCTCCCAGGCCTCCTGACCCTGTCCCTGCCCTGTGGTCACCCCCCTGGCCTCCTGATCTTCCACAGGCTCCTTCCTGGCCTCTTAATCATCCTCCGGATCCTTCCTCGTCTGCTTGTCCCTGCCTTCCTTCCCATCTGTCTTTGGGTGCCAGGAGTGGCCCCTTTGGGTCGTCCTGTCACACACTGTCCTTTGTTTTCCCCTTATTCATGGACTTCATTTCCCAGGATGCACCTTTGTTGATTACCCTCAACTGCCCTCCATCTTCCACAGCTGTTCCCTGTTCCTTCATTATTTATCTATGTACCCTCTTGTTCCCTTAGTCTTGGTTGGTTCTTGTTTGTTTGTTCGCTTGTAAGAATGTTAGTGATTAAATGTTTTTTACATACTTAGCCAGCAAACTGCTGTTGTATTTTTGATTTCCCTTTTGCCCAGTGCTTTAATTTTCATCATTGTTCTCTTCATCTTCTTCTGAGTAACAAAATAAATATATTCTGTGTTTGGATCCACACTCTCTCCCGTCTCGTCCTTCACATTAGCATAACAACTACAGTGCGCAAATTGCGCTAACTGGGTCAATCCTACAATTCAGTGACTTTTTGGCTTTAAAACTTTTGAAAAATTAAACATACTTTAAATGGCATCTTTATGTTTCATCATCAAAGGGACATGTTAAAGATTTTATAAATCATACAGATAAAACTAAATGTCCACACCAAATTGTTCAAGATTTATGCTTAAAAGAACATTCTGGGTTCAAAACAAGTTAAGCTTTGTGGTGTTAGCACCACCAAAAAAAAATAAATAAATAAAAAACTCATCCCTCATTTATTAAAAAAAAGAGAGAGCAAAAAATGCAGTTACGGTAAGAAATTTACAATGGAAGTGAATAGGGCCAGTCCATAAACATTAAAATGCATACTGTTTCAAAAGTATAGTGGATTATAGTATTTTTGTTTGTTTAGTTTACAGTTCTTATGTTTTTGTCTTGGATATTGTCTGCCTTATTGTCTACGACAGACAAACACTTTTGGACATTGGTTCTGCAATTACACACCATAAACCTGACTTCAAATTCCTCAATGCCGACCCACTGTTTACAAACAGGCCTTAATAATATTATCTGTGTAAAGTTATATCCAATATTATAACTTCGTTGTCATGACAATGAAACCCTGTAATCACTGTATTGCATATAACTTTACACAGAAAAGGTTAGTAAGCGATTTTATCACACTAAAATCATGTAAACGTAAATATTGTTTACAACTTGTGGCTATACTTTGTGTATTTGACATTACTGGCCCCATTCATGTCCTGTAAGTGCCTTAAGGCTTTTTTTTTTGTTGTTTTTTTGTTTTTTTTGTAAACGAGGGAATTTACAGAAGTCAGAATTTTGTTTCGTGGGAGTCAACATTATGCCACAAATGCTGTTTATTGAGCTTAACTTGAACCTGGAACATTCCTTTAAAACAAGATAAAAAAAAAAAATAAAAAATTATGTGAGAAAAATAAACTTAATTCAAGATTTATTATCAGAAAACAAATCTCAATATCTCATGCAAATTAATTCTCAAGTATGTTTTTTTGTTTGTTTTTTTTACTGGAAAACAAGACAAAAATACTGAATATTTGAATATACTCAATATATTTTGCAAAGTAACCAAACAACTAATCCACTTGGCAGCATATAAATGTCTGAGTTGCCATCTACATGCTTTGAAAAACTGTCAATGTATGCATGTGAACTATTTAAATGTTAGAGGGTATATGCATGGTTATGAGACAGATTATGTGTATATATGCGAGTGTTATATTGCAGTGGCCAGCTTGTGGTGGAACAGAAGGTCTCTGCATGGTGAGCAGTGTGGGCGGACTTCGGGATTCACCGTGAAAAACAACAAGCCAAGGACACTTCCCAAGCAGGGGTGCGGAGATGTGTCTGTGTGTGTTCGAGAGGTTATATGTGGAAGTGTTTACATATTGTTTGTCAAAGTATGTTTTATTTAATCACAAACAAAATGTTCTTCTCACTATCAGCCGTCTGTATCATCTTTCAAATGCTCTGGATGGGTGCCAGCACAAGTGGGCATAATGGTGTATTGTGCTATGGCTTGTGTGGTGCCCTGCACTGGCATTAACCCCATTGTCGCCCCACGCACACAACAGGGCATGAAAGTCAGACTTTGGGCTTAGAACATTGTTTTAAGCGATGGTTTAAGGCTGTTTTACACTTCTGGTTTACAAATACACTGTAGACTAGGTGTAGTGGCCAATGTGTTGATTTGCATTTATAGTTCTGTGTTGGTGTGTCTGCGTCGTTCTGCAAGTACACAGCCAAAATGCTAGTGTATTGAGAGAAAATGCATCATTAGGTTTAGGTTTAAGGTTTAGGGAATGGAGGAAAGTTTTGTTGATTTAAAACTGGATAGCGCTTTAACCTTTAAAACCTCATCTGTTTGGGAGAACATTTAACTCGCTTTTAGCGCCACACAGTTGACATTTTCCCTAAGAACTGCTACGATATGTGCAGTGAACCACGTAATATAATTTAGCTAAAATGCTGACACAGTCACATAATTTTCATGAGATCATGCTGTTAATAACTGTTATTTATTTTGTTTTAACAGGTTACCAATTGGAAAGGAGGCTGCTAAACGCTAAATTAGGAACGCACAAATACTGTTTCCACTCAAATCGAACCAAAATGAAAAATGTTTTGTTTCTAATCCCTGCTACTCAGTGATATTCAGTGCAAAGTAATCCCTTCAAATTCTTTTAACACGCATCCTCAGTCTCAAAACTGTTTGATATGTTTGGCTTCAGAACAATATTATGTTTGTTTAACATAGCAAATTCGGTGGCAGTCGTTCCGGGACCAGTAGCAGCTATTTGTTTTCAAACCGCTGATGTGCTCCAGATGTTTGGACCTACTTCTGTTCTGAAGTCCAAAGGGCAAACAATTCACTCTGAGCATCGAGCTCAAAACAAATCCTTCTTGAGAGTGGCGTGAGGTCTGCCAAATTGACACACTATGTGTGTATGCTTTCATGGGCAGTCGCATGTGTGTGTGTGTTTATATTTATGGGTATTAATGTAGGCATGCATGTGTAATCACCCTCTGTCGTATGCTCACAAACTTCATGGTGTCATTTTTTGGAACGGATGGCACTCCTTGCTCCCACCTCTTTCTGGGCCATTTCAGACCAGGCCTGGCACTGCCAGCCAGAACTGATCTCACTGCAACATGCTGGGATGAGATCACCTGAATTCCAGTGTGACCCGTCGTACTGTGTGGGAAATTGTGGGAAATAGCGAGACCGTGTTTAACATCCAAGGACATTGTCAATTTTCTGCTCTTGAAATGTCAACTAGTGCCGTGTCCAGACTTTTTTGACTGGGGTTGCGACAAATAGATGTCTTTTGGTCATTGTATCGCGTCTCACTGTTTTTTTTTTTTTTTTAGCATCTCATGCCACAAGCATCATATTTTTTAAGGCGTCTGATAAATTGGACCACAAGGTACCTCAGAAAGTCGAACACTGTTTTCCACTCTGATTTAAATCAAGGGGGATCTGATTTTATAGAAAGTCCCACCTCTGACTTGGCATATGGCCAATCTTAGTTTAGAAACTCTTATTTTGACACCGTAATACAGGGTGGCCTAAAAAAAAAAAAAAACAAAAAAAAAACTGTGATACTATGTTTGATTGCTCATGTCTTAAAAATGCATAAAGGCGTTTGTACGATATTTTGGCGTAATTCTACGACTTTTTGTAAACAACAAAATGGTGTTACTGTGATGTCATCGTGAGCAACAACTTGCTACAAATATTCCAAAAATCGTGCAAATACCTTTATGCATTTTTAAGATATAATCAATCAAATATTGTGGCCCCCCCTTTTTTTTCTTTTGGGCCACCCTGTTTATTTGCACTCCAGGTCAGGTGGAACCAGACAAAACAAGGGAAAACAAATTTGTTGTTAACAGAAAGTGGCATAATCAGTAGTGTCAAACTTTGGGTGAGACCTGGGTTCAAGTCCATCTTTTCCTGATCCCACTCTTCTTCCCTTTCCTATCTCACTGTCACAGAATACCAACACTTTCTTTTAATAAACATTAAGAGACACGTGTAAAATTTGTTTAAACATAAAAGTATAAGACCAAATACCATGTAGACATAATACAAGACACAAGACCAAATGACCAATGATGATCTTACACAGGACAAAGTGTCAGCACCAGCCGAGCCGAACTGGCTTTTTTGTGAAAGTATATTCAAATAAAAATCTTTTAATGCTGAAAAAACAGGTCTTTGCATTTGCTTTAAATGTTGTAATTAACTTTTAAGTCATCTATCAAATGTTATTTTTATGTGATCAAATGTGTATTTATGCAACAAAGGCATGTCACTCGTCTGCTGGGTACTTTTCCAAATGTATATCTATATCATATATATATACATATATATATATATATATATATATATATAATATATATAAAATAAATAAATAAATAAATAAATTAAAATATATATATATATCTATATATATATAGATAGATATATATATATATATATATATATATATACGTTCAAATGAGATTTTAATCAGGGTTCTCCATTGTCAGTCATACAATCTACCACACAAACAACAAATGCCTTGTGACATATAAGGGCTATTATCTACAACTGATCCCACTCTTCTTCCCATCCCCGTGCGAAGACACTTTCTTTTAATAAACATTAACATAAACTATTTTAAAGGGTTTTGTGGAGATACATGTTAAATGTGTGAAATATCCTGCAAAACATTTTAATGCATTATTTAGGAATGTATTAATTTACCTTTTAACACTTTTTTAAGCACATCGAGATATTTTCTAGTAATTATTTTTTAAACAAACATAAGTTTTAAACACTCCGATAGTCTCACATTTTGCTATTTACCTCCACTAACCCAACACTGTCGCGAGGAGCGTGAGGTCCGAGAACCACGTCTGGGTGGGCCAGTAGGGTGCTACCAGGACGACCTGCTCCTCGTCCTCCCTGACCTTGCACAGGGTCTGTGCAAGTAGGCTCACTGGGGGAAACGCATATTTGCGCAGTCCAGGGGGCCAGCTGTGTGCCAGCGCATCTATACTGAGAGGTGTCTCGGTCAGGGTGTACCAGAGCGGGCAGTGGGAGGATTCTTGGGAGGCAAACAGGTCTACCTGTGCCTGTCTGAATCGACTCCAGATCAGCTGGACCAACTGAGGGTGGAGTCTCCACTCTCCCCTGAGGGTAACCTGCCGTGACAGCCCGCTGCAGTGTTGAGGTCGCTCGGGATGTGAGTGGCTTGCAGCGATTTGAGGTGCTGCTGACTCCAGAGGAGGAGACGGCGGGCGAGTTGTGACATACAACGGGAGTGCAGACCGCCTTGATGGTTGACATATGCTACCGTTGCCGTGTTGTCTGTCCGAACTAACACGTGCTTGCCCTGGATAAACGGCCGGAACCTCTGCAGGGCGAGCAGAATTGCCAGCAACTTGAGGCAGTTGACGTGCCAACGCAGCTGCAGGCCCATCCATAAGCCGGCGGATGTGTGCCCATTGCAAACAGTGCCCCGGCTCATCTTGGAGTCGTCTGTCGTGACCACGACGTGCCTGGAGACCTGCTCTAGGGGAACGCCTGCCCGTAGAAATGGGAGGTCGGTCCGAGGGCTGAAGAGGTGGTGACAGATCGGCGTGATGACCATGCGATGTGTCCCGCGGTACCATGCCCATCTCGGGACTCGAGTCTGAAGCTAGTGCTGAAGTGGTCTCATATGCATCAACCTGAGTGGAGTGGCCACTGCTGAGGATTCCATATGCCCCAAGAGCCTCTAAAAGAGTTTCAGTGGAACCGCTGTTTTCTGTTTGAACGCCTTCAAACAAGTCAGCGCCGACTGTGCACGCTCGTTCTTGAGGCGCGCTGTCAACGAGACTGAGTCCAACTCCAAACTGAGAAAAGAAGTGCTCTGAACCGGGAGGAGCTTGCTCTTTTCCCAATTGATCCGAAGCCCTAGTCGGCTAAGGTGCAAGAGCAGCAGGTCCCTGTGTGCACACAACATATCCCGAGAGTGAGCTAGGATTAGCCAATCGTCGAGAAGTTGAGAATGCGAATGCCCACCTCCCTTAACGGGGCAAGAGCTGCCTCTGCGACCTTCGTGAAGACACGAGGGGAAAAGGACAGGCCGAAAGGGAAGACCTTGTACTGATACGCCTGACCCTCGAATGCAAACCGCAGGAAGGGTCTGTGTTGAGGTAGAATCGAGATGTGGAAGTACGCGTACCACTTATGATATTACCTTTAAAATACAATTTGGCAACACATAAAATACCAAATTACATGTGTATTACCAAACATAAGACCACATGGTCAAAAAAGATCTTTCAGGACACATTGTCAGTACCAGCCAAGTGCAAAATGACTTTTTGTAAAAGGATATGCAAATAAAAACCATGAAATGCATTCATTTGCAACTTCAGAGTAGAAAACTCGTATTTATGATAATTCCGATAGCATGTGAAGGCAGTATTAGAACAAAGACACAGGACAGTATCTCTGCATGTTCATTTCAACTTCATTTGACTCAGCACTCAGCACATCTATGTCTTAGTGAGTTTCAGGCTGTGGTTTCACTGTGTTGGCCCCAATGATTGTTCTAAGGGTCTAAATTAATGCTAGGTGCTTACAACGAAGTTAAGAGTTATGATTAATTAATATTCTGGAACATAACAAACTCATACCTAGTCTCAATGTGTAATGAGCACTGCATAAGGTTGCAGTACCTACAGGGTGTTTTCGGAAATGTTATTTTCAATTTAGTTGACACACCTGAGTGCTTGCCCACAATAACACTAGCACCATCTGATACAAAGGACACCCAGTTTTGCTTTAACTACTTCTCTGTGAATCCTGCTTTTGTGAGGCAATTCATTAAATCATTTACTATTCCCTCTGATGTCTGGTCATGTAATTTCACTAGATCAAGGAATATGAATGCTGGTGGTTCACCTAGCACAGAGGCTTTGATGTTAACAATCATTGTGGTTTTTCTACTCAAGGTGGATGCCTCATCTATTGGCACACCCAGTTTACTCAAGGAGCTTACAATGTTGTTTACAATTGAACATTGCATTTCCTTTGCAATATGATCAACAATGTTGGTAGCACTGAAACGGGAGTATAGAATTTGTCCCATTTTTACTCCATTAAGCTCCTGGAGTTCTACGAGTGCCTCATGATCTGTGAAGGGACGATTTTTTTGGCAAGGTAGTATGCAGTTCTGAACACTGCACAAGTCTCTTGTAGTAAAGACATGTTCATTGCAACCACATTTTTCCACAGCACATCAGTTTATTTATTTTTTTTAAGTTCTCTATTTTTTCAGCAAGAGCATGTGCTTTTGAGCAAAAATATCTCTTGATTTTGTTCCTTAATGAACACAAAATAATGTCTCTGTTTTCATTGCTGGAACCTTGAATTTGAAATGTGGACCACTCATGGGAAACTTGGACCCCTTGCTCTTTGAAGACCCTGTTGATCCTGCATTGGAACATACCAGGCATCCTGTAATTGAGAAAATACCCTTGCAATCTGTTTCATGCTTTTTTATTGATTACTTTTCTGATACAATTTAAACTTTGATTTTCGCCTCCTGTTCTCCTTTTACAACTTTTCATGTTTATTTCTGAGATTGTTCCAATCACATTGTTAAAATCACACTGAATACCACAAACCAAGCTTTATAACAAGATGGTTTGGTCATGCATTAAATGTTGAATTTTATGTATAAAAAATAAATAAATAAAAAAAAGAAAGAAAAAAAGGGAAAGAAGCAAACATACATCTTACTTCTAAAACTTAAATACACTGTTAAACAGAAACATTCTGTCTCACAGAAATATATTTTATATGAATTTCAGACAAATTGATGAATGTATTTAAATATAAAGCTGCAGGCATTGAATTCAAGTCAAACAGAACAGTTACATACCAAGCTTCTCGTTCTTGCATACCAACCATGGGTTCTTTGATTTGAATGCTTCCCATTGGCTTTTACTCCAAACATCCAGCCAATCATCAGTACAGGGGCCTAAATAAAAACATAATTTCAGTACATACAAGTTCAAGGTAAAGTCCACAATTCACAATACTAGTGGTTACATCCAAATGAACATTATCAAATATACATATAGGTATTCACTTTTGCAATGCTGATTGTTTAAAAAAAAAATAAAATAAATACAGATCTAGTATGGTGCTTTCTGCTTTGGTCTATTAGTTATACACAAGATGTTTGAATTGTCTGAAGTGAACAACCAAAGAAGTGCTGGAGGGTGGGACTAATTTCTTCCTGTTCTGTTATTAGTTTAAGTGCATGGGCACATTTGACATTCATCAGTTATGGATTTAATGCTTGTGTTAATGCTTTTTTTTTTTTTACAAAGTAAGTTAAGCATGACAATGTAAAATATATGACTTAGCTCCTTTGCCTTATTCTTCATTTCAGTCCAGCTACAACAATCTTCACCTTGTAGCTGGCTTTCTCTGAATCTGTGCTAAGGTGCATTAGTCATGTCATTTTGGCTCAAAACAATTATTTGAGCTACAGCTTGACTACAAATGTATAGGTTTCTGCATGTGTTTAATAATAATCAGACAGTTTTTGTCTATAAAAAAAAAAAAAAAAAATACTAATCTCTGGGTACTACAGTTCGCTGTGAGTTGTGAGAGACTACGGTATATCTAGACAACTCATAATTCCAAACTACTTATCTTTCAGATATGATATCATTAACATGCATATTACTTAGACTGGCTGGCTGACCTATTATGACTTCGGAATCGGATAGACCTGAGCTGGAGGTCTGGGCTGTGCTGGTCTGGCCTGAGCTGGAGGTCTGGGCTGTGTTGGAGGTCTGGCCTGAGCTGGAGGTTTGGGCTATGCTGGAGGTCTGGGTTGTGCTTGAGGTCTGGCATGAGCTGGAGGTCTGGGCTGTGCTGGAGGTCTGACCTGAGCTGGATGTCTGTGCTGTGCTTAAGGTCTGGGATGAGCTGGAGGTCTAAGCTGTGCTGGAGGTCTGACCTGAGCTGGATGTCTGGGCTGTGCTTAAGGTCTGGGATGAGCTGGAGGTCTCAACTGTACTGGAGGTCTGACCTGAGCTGGTATGACCTGAGCTGGAGGTCTGGGCTGTGCTGTTCTGACCTAAGCTGGAGGTCTGGGCTGTGCTGTTCTGACCTAAGCTGGAGATCTGACCTGAGCTGGAGGTCTGGGTTGTGCTGGTCTGGCCTGAGCTGGAGGTTTGGGCTATGCTGGAGGTCTGGGTTGAGCTTGAGGTCTGGCATGAGCTGGAGGTCTGGGCTGTGCTGGAGGTCTGACCTGAGCTTGATGTCTGGGCTGTGCTTAAGGTCTGGGATGAGCTGGAGGTCTGACCTGAGCTGGTATGACCTGAGCTGGAGATCTGGGCTGTGCTGGACATCTGACCTGAGCTGGATGTTTGGGCTGTGCTGTTCTGACCTAAGCTGGAGATCTGACCCGAGCTGGTGGTCTGGGCTGTGCTGATCTCTGTCACTGAGTTCCCTGATGAAATGGAGCTGAATGGGTCTTCTCTTCCTCTGGACACTATATCATAAAAGTTCATTAATTATTACAAACCAGAATTAGATGATTACAAACAGATGATTTGGCCATCATACAATAAAGAAAACTGGCACAACATCAAATTCAACAAATTAACATTAAAGCCATTTCATAGTGTCCACATCATTTGATAGTCCCTTTGAATATGCTAACGTTACTATATGCGGACCCGTACATAGTGGACATCTGCAAAGGCTGTCCAGTCCACGCACCATTCAAATTTCAGTCAACAGATGGACCCCTACTATTTCAAATCTGTTTAACACTATAAAATAACTTCAGTGGAGACACATTTTGACTATAAAAACAGCCAACTTTTGTACTCACACATATGCAATATAATGAAATTTCCTTTACTTACCTTCCAAAATAGTCAGTTAGACTGACCTTCCTCTTATCCCCTCATCCTCTTCCCATCATTTCTAGATAAGAAAGGGACAGGCCCATAATGTATATACAGCTCTGGAAAAAGTAAGAGACCACTGCAAAATTATCAGTTTCTCTGGATTTAATATGTATAGGTATGTGTTTGAATAAAATGAAAATTTTAGTTTTATTCTATAAAGTACTGACAAAATTTCTCCCAAATTCCAAATAAAAATATAGTCATTTAGAGCATTTATTTGCAAAAAATAACAATTGCTAAAAATAACAAAATAGATGCAGTGTTTTCAGACCTCGAATAATGCAAAGAAAACAAGTACATATTCATTTTTAAACAACACAATACTAATGTTTTAACTTAGGAAGAGTTCAGAAATCAATATTTGGTGGAATAACCCTGATTTCCAATCACAGCTTTCATGCGTCTTGGCATGCTCTCTACCAGTCTTTCACATTGCTGTTGGGTGACTTTATGCCAGTCCTGGCACAAAGAAATGTGGCTTGTGGCCATCCATCTTCCTCTTGATCACATTCCAGAGGTTTTCAATGGGGTTCAGGTCTGGAGATTGGGCTGGTCATGATAGGGTCTTGATCCGGTGGTCCTCCATCCACACCTTGATTGACCTGGCTGTGTGGCATGGAGCATTGTCCTGCTGGAAAAAGTTGGGGAACATTGTCAAAGCAGAAGGAAGCAAGTTTTCTTCAAGTATAACCTTGTATGTTGCTTGATTCATGCGTCCTTCACAAAGACGAATCTGCCCGATTCCAGCCTTGCTGAAGCACCCCCAGATCATCACCGATCCTCCACCAAATTTCACAGTGGGTGCGAGACACTGTGGCTTGAAGGCCTCTCCAGGTCTCTGTCTAACCATTAGACGACCAAGTGGAAGATCGGTGATGATCTGGACGTGCTTCACCAAGGCTGGAATCAGGTAGATTCATCTTTGTGAAGGATGCATGAATCAAGCCACATATAATAAATACCAAATTATTATTATTATTATAATGATAATTTTGCAACATACAAATGAAGGCTAAAGAGTAGATAAGCACTGAAAAGAAACTTCTTGTTGTAAGTATTTTGCTATGTATTGTAATATACAGCCACGAATATTTGGAATTACGCAATGTCAAAATAAAGTGAACCTGCAGAGTTGAGTTTTACAATGCATGTAAAACACAAATTCCTCCATGGATGCGAACTAGCACCTCCTGAGATGGTCTGAGGTAATTTGCAGTGTTTTCACAGACAACACTATTCTTGCAAACTGTTTTCAGATGTCTGAAACAGAGAATAATAAGAACTCTATGCAGTATGCATGCGTTTCATGAGAAGCGCTCGTGTTGCACTCATGACCCGGCACTGAACCTTGAAAACACGGCGAATCAGACACACACATAAACGGCTTTTCTTTCATCTGTTCTTCAAAATATAATCAAGTGTGTTTCTTCAAACACGGTTCTTTGCGTCTAACAGCATTTCTTGTCGTATGTCATTCCGAGACATCAGTGGCGGGTAGACGAGCAAAAGTAGCCGCCACTCCGCATTTGGCAGGTTGGGTGGGTGTTAATTTCAAACCCTTAATATATATATATATATATATATATATATATATATATATATATATATATATGCATATATTATTTTTATTCATTTTACCTGACTCTGCATTAGCATAAGAGTGTCTCACTCCACTCACTGTCATAAATTCCCTGATGATGGCAGTGACAGCGGTTGCCAGGGGCGGGGAATGGCAGAATTCAAATGATAATGCACCAGTTACAACAAAGAATCGCAGTTTCGTAAAACAGCATCGAACACAGTTAAATGGAAATTAACACAACAGTAGATTATGGACTTCTGAAGCAGCAAAACAATGGATACACCGAGGGCATATGCAAATATTGATCCTTAAAAGTCGTTATACGCAAACAGCCCTGGGGAAAAAGTACGCATACATCATATATGTGTGTATGGCACCAACTACACCACTGGTCAGCAAAGTTATATGTGCTTATATGCCAACATATCTGTACCAAGAGGAAAGATAGTGAATTACTTGTCAACAATGTAGAATGAGATAGCCAGTCAGAAATTAATTACAAGGCATGAAGACAGAAGAACAAAATAAGGAGAAAGGTTGTAAAAAAAACGACATGGAGAAGTTATAATGAAATGCCTTCTAGTCAACTGAATACAAGTTGTCATGAAGAAAAGTGACACAATGGGTCTGTTCCAAAACCTTCTAAGCTATGTTGCTGCCTCCTGCCTACATAGGCAGCTGTCTTCTATGGCAGCTTACTAACTGAAAAGGAGCCTCATAATTGACCGATTTGGAAGCAACTTTGTGCACCATACAATTAATAATCCTTAGCAGACTCAGTTCGCAATAGATTTCACTACAGGTGACGCAAGAGGAATGACGCAATACTTTAATGAACATATACATAGTATACACACATTTTGGCAAAATAGTTAGTTTCAATACTATCAATACTTTTCAGTATTGCGGGGATTCTTTTTGCAGTCTTCAAGGAAGGCAGTTGTCCCAGAGGTCTTCTTGTGTGCTGGATAGCCATAATCAGTCCTGCAGACAAGAGTCTGACCACTCTTATGTGGTTTGACCAACACAGTCTCAAGAAGTAACACAGGTAAACTGCTGCCAAATATTGCGATGTATTCTGTACAAGAATACAAGAGTTGGGCCATGCTCCTTAAAGGAATAGTTCACCCAAAAATGAAAATCTGCTGATAAATTACTCACCCTCAGGCCATCCAAGATGTATCTGAGTTTCTTTCTTAATCAAAACAGAATTTAAGACTTTTAGGATTTCATTTCAGGCCTCCTCCTCTAAACAATGCAAGTGAATGTCCTCCATTTTTTGATGATCCAAAATGCGTATTTAGGGTACATCAAAATAATCTACACGGAGGAGGAGTCAGAAAGCGCGTCATTGTTTACAAGAGAAACTTGTGCCGTTCACAAACCAAAACAGTCCAAAACAATTTAAAAACAATATAAAATAAAAAAAATAATAATTTCCAAATAATAATAATTAAAAAAAAACAAACAATGTAAACAATGTCTTCCTGACTCCTCCTCCACGTGACGAGTGACCTTACCAACGAGCTTACAAGGTTCAAGGTTCAAGGTATTTTATTGTCATTCTGTACATGTTGACACATGAGAACGAAATATGTACTCAGGACCAGCAACGTACTATATAAAATATACATACAATAAAATAAATTACATGATCCCTCTCATGAGCACACATCATAGTGATGTACAGAAGCGAACATTTGTAGTTAAAAAGTATATAAGTATTGTTTTGTTTCTCAAAATAATCAACCGTTTGGGTTCAGAAGACCTTTATTTGTCACCTGGAATCATGTGGAATAATTTGATGCACCCTAAATATGCATTTTGGACCATCATAAAATAGAGGACATTCACTTGCATTGTTTAGAGGAGGAGGCCTGAAATTAAATCCTAAAAGTCTTAAAATCTGTTTTGATGAAGAAGAAAAAAACACAGATACATCTTGGATGGCCTGAGGGTGAGTAAATTATCAGCAAATTTTCATTTTTGGGTGAATTATTCCTTTAAATGAGAGTAAAAGTTTAACATTTTCGTATGACCCAACTTGTACGATATTGTACAGTTTAGCCAACTGGTTAACTCTGTTCGATGTGAGACTGCGTTGGTTTGACGTCTTACTGTAACTCACCTCGCATCGCTAGATACCTGATCACAGCTGAGCACTGATATATTTACTGGGTAAATATGTAGGCCTACAATTCAACCCTAATGTTGATTTTACGTCCTTTAAGCCTGTACTTTCGAGTTCGGAAGTTGTTCTTATAATGTGACACATTAGGATATATCTTATTTTTATTCCCCTATTATTCATGACAGTAAGTATTTTAGCACTGCTGTAACAAAGTGAAGTGCAAAGTTGATTGGGTGTGTGATTGATGCCAATTCATGGCTATACCAGAGAATGATGTAATGTACTTTTGTTGTACAAGCCTGTTGCCTCATAAACCGGCAAAAGGAGTAGTATTTCCTGGCAATCCTTATATCCATTTTCCATTAATAGTACATTACATGCATCAAAACTAAATTGTATAGTAACTTCACAGTACTAAAACTTGATCTATACCAAATACCTGACAACTAAAACTTGATCTATACCAATTTGCTATTTATACATCCATACAGATTCAGTGCAGTAAAATTGCACAGAGTCTGTGAGGGGATTCAAGGAGCATAGACATAGGGTTCTTTTGAGTGTTTTGCCGTCAATAACCATTCGCGGCTTAGATACTTTATATATAAGTGTCTAATATGGGATGTCTGAATTTTGGCAAAAATACACGACATCCTGGCTACGGGACATTTGACAACCCTAATCATATATAAAAAATACCCTCAGACTATGCCAAATCAGAAACTGTAAATAACAATCCTCTTGCCAATCTCTTTCCTCTTTGTCTAAACCCAAATTTCCTAGATCATAATTGAAGTATGTAGACCTGGATGTTGGTGTACAATTAGACATTACAAAGGCAGTCTCAAAATGCTCTCAAAATGTTAGGAGCACGCATCTGATGTTGGTGGTTACTCATTAAAACAAACATGGTGTGATTAAAGAATAACACAGAGGAGCAAGTGTAGGAGGAGAGATTACGCAGAGCTGAGGAAGGTAGCCACATCATCCTTTTTCGCATCTCCATTGGGGGAGTTTGGCTTTAGAGCCGACTAGAGAAGCAAGAGTGAGTTCCTTGTTGACCACTTAAAGGAACAGTTCATGCAAAAATAACAATTGTCTCATTATTCACTGACCCTGGTGCCATTCCAGATGTGTATGACTGTCTTTCTTCAGCAGAACACAAATGAAGATTTTTAGAAGAAGATAGAGCTTTGTCTAGTAACTATTATAAGTAACAATTTCTCAGCTGAGCTTAAAGCAATGCATTCTAGGATTGACTTATTAATAAAGTATACATGAATTGTTGTCTGAAAGTTTTTGCAAAATTAGGAATTTTAGAAGATAACCAAATTTCCCTGCTTACCAAAAAGTATCAAATTATTATACACAGTCTTTGCTATTCTATCTTACCCTAAATGGTCATTTTAAATGGATACGCTTAAAGTACTTAAAGTAGCTGTGCGCCTATGCCAAACAAGCCTAATGGCCATGGAAGTAACTGTGAAAACCACACATGTTATTGCCTACAGAGGCAATCCAACTATGGGCAGCTGAGAACTTTGTGTTTTACATTACTGACCAAACTATGCATTACATAATTCAGCTGTACAAGAAGCTATGATAGGGCTAGATTCCTTGAATTCTTGTATTCTTGTAAGCATCAATAGGGATAATCTATTATGTCTATCCTGCTATTTGATAATGAAATTGTTTGATCTTTGGATATCCCCCCCTAAGTGCTTGCTGAATGTATCCCTGGAGAGTCTTTAGGGTATTTGTTGTGCTTGTGCAGTATTCATTCCATGATTGTGTGTGTGTTCTGTTGTGTAACCGCACACACTCTACAGCTGTCAGATATTTGCAATGCTAGCCTGAAGAAAAAGAGGCAAAATCACCACTCTAAAATACCATTGAGACATTGAGTCAGTGTGCTCCAATGAAAGATAGTGGGTCTCCTAAATGGCTTCTGTATCACTCCTGTTCACTTTCTCTCTATTTTCCTTCAGGGGTATTTATCTGTTTGATTGACTGGTTGTAATGGGTGTTACCTACCATGGCATGTGTAGAGTGTTTGCTAAATAAGCTCAAAGGAAGACCTTTAAGGTTTGGGGTTGGTATCATGTTTTCAGTGCGGGTCTCTTAAAGAACATATAGTCTACTTCAGGAAGTACTTCAGATATGGCTGAAAGCCACTCAAAGAGGCAATAATAATACTTTGTGGGAGCCCCCTCATTCGTCATAATGTGACTTTGACACCATTAGTGCCTTTTACACTCTCATGTCAACACAACTGGAGATGATTTAAAACTGATAGATAGCCTTAAAAAAAAAATTATTTTCTCATATTTTCCTATTTTCATTAAAAATATCTAAACAGCCTTTAAAATAGAAAATAATTGCTTGAGTCTTGTTTAGTCTTAGTCTTAGTCTTTTTTTATATTTATCCAACACATCCAACCTCTTCTGCCATTTCATTCCTCTGAAAAAACAAAAAAACATTTGCACTGTACATAACAGATTTGTATTTGCACTGTACATAACAGATTGTATTAGATTTGCACTACCAATGTGTATGTGTGTAATTCATAATTTTCTTTATTTATCACACATTTGCACATATACAGTGAAATTCTTCTTTTTCACATATCCCAGCTAGGCTGGGGGCAGAGTGCAGGGTCAGCCATGATACAGTGCCCCTGGAGCAGATAGGGTCAAGGGCCTTGCTCAAGGGCCCAACAGTGGCATCTTGGTGGTGCTGGGGCTTGAACCCCCAACTTTCTGATCAGTAACCCAGAGCCTTAACTGCTGAGCTAATGCTAACAAATGGTATGTATGCGAGTATGCTCACCAGACAGAAAACTCATAAATATTTAGGGAATAATCTACCATATAAGGATAATATACTTTGACTAACATTCTATAATGATTATTCACACACTGTACACAGCATATACTGTACATGAGTGCTTATATCTTCAAGTTTGCACACACATTTACAGAATAAATCTTAAGTGATTGAATAAAAATACTTAGGTTTACCTCAAAGTACCCATGTGTGGCGTCGGCTCCTTTCCTGACTGAGGTAGAAGAATTCTTCAGGAAAGCAGCTCTGCAGGCTGGATAAGACCTTCAAAAACCCCACCGACAGGCTCCTGCCACCCCAACCCAACCCTTCTTACCTCGCTACTTCTCCCTCTGGTCACATCACACTCTAAACGGCCACAACCTTGAAGAACACAGCAATTTTTGACCCAACAGAAAATATTAACAGTTTTGATTGAATGTCCATTACTTCCACAAGTTGCCAATCGACATCAAAAGCAGAGAATAACCAATGATTTTGAATCTCAGGTCAGTTTTTTAATAAGCTTATATTTGGTAGTTATCAGAATATTAGCATATGTAAACTCACTCACTGATGCAAGACTCTTCCAAAAGGTAGGCAACATCATGCCTTGGAAGATACCATCTTTTGGCCAAATTTTAAGGCAGTATTACATTTATCTGGAATACCAGAAAGCATTACAACAAGTTCAGTGAGAAAAAAAAAATCCATCCAAGATGATGGAGGAAGAGAGGAAATGTTGATTTATAAACATACTTAAAATTAATTCAACACTCAAGTATTCATTAATTGTTCAATCGAATTAAAAATGTACCCAATATTTGTGTGTGCTATGTATTTTTGCCCTTATAAGAGTTTTTTTTTGTCATTAGCTTAGCAATGTGTTAATGCTAAACTCTATTAAAAAAATCCATTGACACTGCTGTGAACACACTCAAAAGAATGCCGGTTCTTTTGAGTCTACACCGCAAAACATACAACAATTCATACTGAACGAATGACTCTTGTCAGCCACAAGTCCTTCATTTCATCATGTCCGACTACAAATGAACCCCTTCGTATGTACCACCAAACCTGTGTGATTACACTAGGCTGGGCTCAGAGGCGTATGATCAAACCGGTGCGATCTGCATTCATGCTGCTGTTTACCAGCAAAAAGAGACTAAATCGTTTTTTATAATGAATCAGCTGCTCAAATAACATCACAATTTATTTATTTATTTATTTATTTTTGTTAAAAACATTCAAATAAACACAAAACTAAAGTTTAAAGCTGTTACCGTCAGAGCGCAGCGATGCGGCACAGTTTTCTGATGTCAAACAAATAATGTATAAATTAGTTAGTCAACTTCAGCCTTCTCCCATTCCGTCCATCACTCATTCTCACCACTTCCGGTGCAACAAGTGGAAGGGCTAGGTTTTTAGAACCATCTATGCTTGATGAACTCAGAATCCCATACTGCATTGCAATGTAAACAACATGGTGGCATGCATAGCCAGCAATCACATTCACAATTGTATCTGATCTATCATAATCAATCATTATAAACATCTAAAAATCACATTATATATTTGATAATATATAATCTGTCCTCCAGTGCATCTGCTGTGAAGTGTAAGGTGAGAACTCACGCAGGGGAACCTGTCAGTACAGGACAAACTCCCTTGCAAAAGGGTTAACCAAGAATTGTTACTGTTTCTTCCTCAAAGGTACTAAAAGAACCGTTAATGGAACTATTAAGGAACTGTAACCATTTAGAGCAGGGGTTTTCAAAGTCAAAGACAGTGGGCCTCCTTTGTGACATAATGTACCCCCACCCCTCCCCCCAAACACCCACACAAACACATATGAACAGACTGTCAGACAATTGTTTGACATTATTTTATCATTTTTATCATTTATTGTTTAACAAGAAAAGTGCTTATTAACTGGTTATTTTTTTAAGATACATTTTTTTTATTGATTCAAAGAAGACAAAGAAAAACAAAACATATATACAATGAATCAACATTTAACTCCCACTACTACCCCTCCCCCTTCCCAATCAACAACCCCACCCCAACCCCCAATGAACAACCCTGTGGTCTCACATAAGTACACATACACAGAAAATAAAATAAATAAATAAATGAATATATATATAAAATATATATATATATATATATATATATATATATATATATATATATATATAATTAATCATACACATCTAAAACTACGCCTCTCTCTCCACATTCCCTCTCCGAGTGTCCCCAGAAAACGTCAGATAACTACCCCATTTCCCATTAAATTAATCCCAGCTCTCCAGCCTTCTACATGACACCTCATTGAAAGCTGCCACCCTCCCCATCTCCTCGCCAATTTTGGACCCAATTTTGTATGTATTTATCTCCTATGTCGATGTCCGCCCCATCACCCAAAACACAGAGTCTGGGGGAAAATGAAACCCGAGTGCCCAACATGTCACACACAAAACTCTGAACCTTCAACCAAAATTCCTGGATCTCAGCGCACCACCAAAAAATATGGGACGTGTCTCCATCCTCCAATTGGTAATGCCAGCTGGTGAGTGTGTCTTTAAGACCAAGCCTATACAATCTAGAGTGGGTCAAATAGAATCTATGTAAAATCTATGTAAGGCGCACCCTTGCATCTCTAGATACAGACTTGACGTTCTTTAGAATCCTAGCCCACACTCCATCCTCCAATAACAAATTAAAATCTTTCTCCCATAATCTCTTGATGGAAGTTAAAGCTCCGTCCCCCAGACTCTGATCAAGTAGGGAGTAATACACTGATGCCTCATGACCTTTTCCAAAAACTTAACTTCTCTGGTTAGTTTGATAGAGAGGCTTTACAATGGCAAAATAGGGGCAAGAAATTCCTGTTCAATACAAAACCAGGGAGAGGCTCTCTCAGGTGGAAGTGACCAATGAGCCAAATGTCTGAGACTGAATGCATAATAATAAAACAAAATCTTTGGAAGACCTAGCCCACCTTTGTCAATCAGCCTATTTAATTTGTTGAAATGTAATCTGGGATGTTTACCATTCCAAATAAATGTCTTCGCTATGCTATCAAATTTCTTGAAATAAGAGAGGGGGATATCTACAGGGAGAGTCTGTAGCAGGTAGTTGAATTTTGGAATATAATTCATTTGAATCAAATTAACCTTCCCAATCATAGATAAATGTAATGAAGCCCACTTACTCACATCACTTGAAAACCTTTTTATTAAAGGGTCAAAATTAACTCTAACTAAATCACACAAATTTGCTGGGAATAAAATGCCCAAATACTTAATGCCCAGTTTGGGCCACTGGAAGTCACCCGGTTGAAAAGGCATTACTGGGCAGTATCCTGTTAGAGCCAAAGCTTCGGACTTAGACCAATTGACTCTGTATCCTGAGAACTTAGAGAAGGAATTAATAATCCTGTGGAGGCAAGGCACTGATCTAGTGGGGTCAGAGACGAATAATAAAATATCATCTGCGTAAAGCAAAAGCTGATGCGCCACACCTCCCGCCATTACCTCTGGAAAATCCTCCTCCTTTCTTATCTCAGCTGCTAATGGTTCCAGGGCAAGACAGAACAATAATGGGGAAAGAGGGCAACCCTGCGGGGTGCCCCTATCCAGAGTAAAATAATCTGAAATTAATCCATTTGTTTGTACCGCCGCTACCGGGTGTCTATAAAGTAACTTAATCCATTCATTAAAAGTATTTCCGAACCGTATATTTCCAAAACCTTAAAAAGATGATCCCATTCTACCATATCAAATGCCTTTTCGGTGTAAAGTGAGATGGCAGCGACCGGAGTCTGATTATTCGTCACTGACCACATGATATTGATGAAACACCTAATGTTATAAGAAGAACTATGACCTGAATAAACCCCACCTGATCTATATGTATAAGAGATGTCATAACTTTACTTAATTGGTTAGCCAAAATTTTTGAAAAAAAAATTAATGTCAAGCTGAATCAGGGAAATCGGACAGTAACTCTTACACTCGCTTGGATCTTTGTTCTTTTTAAGAATCAGACTGATCCTGGCTTGTGTCATGGTTGGCAGAAGCTTTCCATTCTTTAATGATTCCGTTTAAACTTCTAACAAAAGTGGAGCCAGTTCTGTAGCATAAGATCTAAAAAATTCAGCGGCAAAGCCATCTGGCCCCAGAGCCTTGCCTGCAGGTAAGGCCTTAATTACCTCATCAAGCTCCTCCAAGATTATCTCAGAATCAAGATAATTTTTTTTGTCGTCAGTGGTTCCACAGTTTCTAATATCTTCATCAGTAGGCGAAGATGTGGAACTATAAATATCAAGATAGAATTCTTTAAAAGCATTATTAATATCAATGGTTGAGGTAAATATTTCACCACTAGCAGTTTTCACTGATGGAATGGTAGAAAAAGACACTCTCTGCTTTATATATCTAGCCAAAAGCTTCCCTGCTTTATCACCCGACTCAAAGTATGAATGTCTTACCCTGAACAGCCAAAAATCCACCTTCCCACCACAAAATAGTATTACATCTGTATTTCAATCAGGTCAGTTCTCTGAGGTCGTCTCTATCAGACGACATATGGCGCTTCAGCTCTGCCTCAGCATTTTTAATATTCCCTTCCAACTCCACGAGTTCTCGTGCTTTGGATTTTTTGATGAATGAGGCATACTGTATAATCCGGCCCCTAAGAACTGCCTTAAGTGCCTCCCAAGCCATGCCCACAGAGGATACTGAGGACCAGTTGGTCTCCATATAAACATTGATTTCAGCCTTTAACATTTGTTGGAATTCAGAATTTTGCAAAAGGGATACATTAAAGCGGCAACTATATGATTTCTTTTCTCCGTATGTGGCAACACCTCTAATCTCACCAGGGCGTGATCTGAGACTAAGATGTTTCCAATTGAGCAATCCACAACAGATGAAATGAGGGACTTCGAGATATATATATATATATATATATATATATATATATATATATATATATATATATATATATATAAAAATCTATTCTAGAATAAATCTGATTGACTGATGAAAAAAAATTATAGTCCCTACCAGATGGGTTCAAAAGTCTACAAATATCTGTAAGAAAAAGATTTTTACACATCCTATGAAGCGTCAATGTTTGCTCTAGGGGGATTACACACTTGCTTCACTATGATCAAGGACTGAGTCCATCAAAAGATTAAAGTCTCCTCCCAATATTATATCATGAGGGGTGCCAGTGGCTTGTAACATCCCATCAAGATCTATAAAAAAGCCCTGATCATCAACATTAGGTGCATAAATATTAGCCAGAATCAACCTTTGCCCCTAAATTTATGCTAAAACAATAATGACTCTTCCTAATTTATCATTAATCTGTTTGAGACATTTGAATTGTAGATGTTTACTTATCAATGTAATGACTCCCCTTCTCTTACTTTTGCCAACACTAAAGAAAACATGTCCACCCCATATCTTCCCAATTTTTTTAGCTTCCTGCGGGGAAAGATGCGTTTCTTGAAGAAACATAATATCATATTTCTTAAGTTTAAGAAAAGAAATAACCTTCCTTCTTTTTATGGGGTGCCCTAACCCATTCACATTCCATGTGGAGAGAGGCAATCCACTCATATTAACTTTGACATTTTAACGTATTAGAAAAAATAGTTTGTGTGTCAAAAACAACATTATAAATACCACATTCCAACATCAGAAAAACAAACAAACCCCGAACTTCCCCAAAAAAAACCCAGAAAAAAGAAAAATGTGTGCATTACGGGACCCCTGCGCATGACAGCGCCAACTGGCATCCATCCTTCTAAACTCAAGCAGTCCATGTACGCCTACAAGAGCCCCCGTGACAACTTTGCCGTTGGATTGCTCAAGTCCAGTGCTTGTGTACAAATTTTGTGAGACAGAATTACACAACAGAAAATAATCTATAAAACGAAACACAAAGACATGTCGATTCATCCACATAACTGTTCCGAAGGTGTGTTCCTCCACAAAACAAACTCCAGCCACTAGGCGGAACCAGCACAAAAAGAAACAAAAAAGGCGCCCAGTTTCCTTGGACAGTCAAGTGAATGTTTAGTGATTCAGGCTTACTTGGCTGTTACATGAGTGCAAAAAAATGCCCTAATCACTCCAATGTTTTGCCATAAATATTCCACAGAACAAACTCCAACCAATAAGAGGCATAAGAACAAAGAACGTGCAGATTCATCCACATACTGTCCCGAAAGAGTGTTACTCCACAAAACATACTCCAGCTGCTAGGCGGAACCAGCACAAAAAGAAACAAAGAAGGCACTCAGTTCCTCGGACGAACAAGTGAATATTCAGTGAGTCAGGTCCACTCGGCTGCATCACACAATGACTTACTCAGTCCATTGACTTTATGAAGGACAATGCTTGCTGTAGGCATTTGAAAGTTTTACGGCCATCCTTAGTATCTATTCTCAATTTGGCCGGGAATATCAGTGCAAAAGCGACCTTCCGTTGATGTAAGAGTTTCTTGCATTCCTTGAATCGATCATGTTTCTCTCTTACCGAATTTGCAAAGTCTGGGAACAAGAAAATGTTGTGTTTCTTCCAAGAAAGCCTTCCTTTACGCCTCGCGTAACATGAGATCTTTATCGGATGATCTCAGAAATGTGGCCAGAATTAGCGGCCCTTAGCGGATCTCCGATCCGGTACTCTGTAGTCAATTTCAGCTTATGGCCTGCTATGTCTAGCAGACTTGGGGAGAGCTTGTCTAGGAATTTCACCATATCCCTGCCTTCTTCGTTCTCAGGAATTCCAACAATTCAGATGCTGTTCCACCGGCTACGATTCTCAAGGTCTTCCAACTTTTCCAAAACGCACTCCAAGTCTACGTATCTTGGTCACTAGTGGGTTAATTCCCTCTCCGATGACTCCAGATAATTGATCCATTTCTCGATGTCCGACACTCTCGTAACCACCTCTTGTAACAGCCTTGAATTCTTTGACATATTGTCTTCATCGAACAGTTATGGATCAGGGTGTATAGAATCTCACCGTTTTATAACATAAAAAGTATTAAAAACTAGCAAAGTGCGCAGAGCTCACCGTTCACACATCCAATCCTCAAGTGGCACCACGCGACTCTCTCATTAACCCTTTCCAGCTGGAGCATTCAAATTTGGGAACAATTATTCCCATGGTTCCTGTCTCAATATCTTCGCCGTCCAATCACCGATTTTATTTCTGAAAACTGCCAGATACTCATGACAATATAAGCTAAAAGCACATGTGATTGGTTCCCTATCTGTCACTCACTTGACGTTGTGTCAGTGTAGTGACACTAGGGGTCACTCCTGGGAGCCCCAAACACCTCTGCTTTTTTGAAAAAAGGCCAATGAGAATTGCCGAGTGGAATTTGCATGCCACTCCCCTGGACATATGGGTATAAAAGGAGCTGGTATGCAACCACTCATTCAGATTTTCTCTTCGGAGCTGAGCGGTTGTATTCAGTGCAATGAATTCAATTCCCTCCAAAGACGCACCTCAAAACTGCTGGATTTTCGGCGCATTTCAGCGGCTTCTCCCCCTCTGCACCCGTGGAGTGCAGAGAACGCCCCTGGGCGCTTTGGCAGAGCGAAAATAAGAGAGTATATTCTAAAAGAGTATATTTTCATACACAAAAAGAGCAGCACACACGGAACGTCTTTTTAAAGATGCCTTTCCGTTTGTGTGTTATTCCTGGTTGCATTCGTTATCTCTCCACTTCTGACAGCCATGATCGCTGTATTACGTGTCTGGGCACTGACCACAGCGTGGTCTCTCGGGCAGGCGATGTCCACCCTGGTGGTCCAGGAGTACCACCTTTGGCTCAACTTGGTTGAGATGGGAGAGGCAGACAAGGCACAGTTCCTTGACGCCCCCATTTCCTAGGTTGGCCTGTTTGGCGACACCATCTAGGACTTTGCCTAGAAGTTCTTGGTGGTGAAGAAGCAGACGGAGGCCTTATAACATATCCTGCAGCGTGGCTTAAGACCCCGCAGCCTGTCTGCTCATCGCCATGGGCGTCCTTCTGCAGCAACAACACCGGCTTTGCCGCAGCCCACCCCCGTGGCCCGGCTCCAGAAGCAGAAGCCACCCGTCTCGTGGCCAGCCGCTAAGAACCTGAGGAAGGCTTCCAAGTGTCCCCGAGACGGGCGACTCAGGGGCGAGGAGACATGCTTCTCTGGAGCTGGTCGACAGACCACTCCATCCCCCGGTGGAAGGCCGGGAGGAGAATCTTTTGTCACCGCATGCCCAAGAGGCTGTGGCACCCAAAAGTTTGACAAAAGAATGGTTTCCTCGTTTCCCGGGTCACATTTCCGGTGCGCAGGGCTGGTTCCAGTCGACTACCGAGGCCCCACCCACCGGTACGTCTGATGTGATCATTCCCTTGGTCCCCCTCGCCCGGAGTTTGGGCGCGTTGCTCGTGATTGATCCGGACTGTCCGACTTGGCTACGCGATTCAATTCGCCAGGTACCTGCCCAGGTTCAGCGGCATCCGCTTCACCTCGGTGAAGGGCGAGAACACCACTACCTTGCATGAGGAGATCGCTACCCTTCTGCGCAAGGGCACGATAGAGCCTGTCCCTCCAGCCGAGATGAATAAAGGGTTCTACAGCCCTTAATTCATCATACCAAAGAAAGGCGGTGGGTTGTGACCAATCCTGGACCTGCGAGTACTGAACCAGACATTGCACAGACTCCCGTTCAAGATGCTGACGCAAAAACACATTCTAGCGAGCGTCCGGCATCAAGATTGGTTTGTGCCGGTAGACCTGAAGGATGCGTACTTCCATGTCTCGGTCTTACCTCGACACAGCCCCTTCCTGCAGTTTGCCTTCGAAGGCCAGGCATACCAGAACAAGGTCCTCCCCTTCGGCCTGTCTTTGTCCCCTCGCGTCTTCACGAAAGTCGCAGAGGCAGCCCTTGCCCCACTAAGGGAAGTGGGCATCCGCATCCTCAACTATTTGGATGACTGGCTAATCCTAGCTCACTCTTGAGAGTTGCTGTGTGCACACAGGGACCTCGTGCTCCGGCACCTCAGCCGACTGGGGCTTCGGGTCAACTGGGAAAAGAGCAAGCTCTCCCCGGTTCAGAGCATCTCTTTTCTTGGTTTGGAGTTGGACTCAGTCTCGATGACAGCGCGCCTCATGAACGAGTATGCACAGTCAGTGCTGAACTGTCTGAAGGTGTTCAGACGGAGGACAGCGGTTCCACTGAAACACTTTCAGAGGCTCCTGGGGCATATGGCATCCTCAGTGGCGGCCACACCGCTCGGGTTGATGCATATGAGACCGCTTCAGCACTGGCTTCAGACTCAAGTCCCGAGATGGGCATGGCATTGTGGGACACATCGCGTGACCATCACACCGATCTGTTGCTGCATCTTCAGTCCTTGGACCGACCTTGCATTTCTACGGGCAGGGGTTCCCCTAGAGCAGGTCTTCAGGCACGTCGTGGTTACAACAGACACCTCCAAGACGGGCTGGGGTGCCTTATGCAACGGGCACAAAGCCGCTGGCTCCTGGACTGGCCCGTGGCTGCGTTGGCACATCAGCTGCCTAGAGTTGTTGGCAGTACTGCTCGCCCTGCGGAGGTTTCAGCCGTTGATCCAGGGCAAGCACGTGTTGGTCTGGACGGACAACACAGGACGTATGTATGCTACAAGACGGTAGCATACATCAACTGCCAAGGAGGTCTATGCTCCCATTGCATGTCACAACTTGCCCGCCGTCTCCTCCTCTGGAGTCAGCAGTGCCTCAAGTCGCTATAAGCCACTCACATCCCGGGTGACCTCAACACCGCAGCAGACACACTGTCATGTCAGGTTACCCTCAGGTGGTCCAGCTGATTTGGAGTCGATTCAGTCGAGCACAGGTAGACCTGTTTGCTTCCAGGGAATCCTCCCACTACCCGCTTTGTTACGCTCTGACCGAGGCACATCTCGGTATAGACGTGTTGGCACACAGCTTGCCCCCTGGTCTACGCAAGTATGCGTTTCCCCCAGTGAGCCTACTTGCATAGACCCTGTGCAAGGTCAGGGAGGACGGGGAGTAGGTCATCCTAGTAGCACCCTACTGGCCCACCCAGACATGGTTCTCGGATCTCACGCTCCTCGCAACAGCCCCCCCCCCCCCCGGCGAATTCCCCTGAGGAAGGACCTTCTTTCTCAGGGACGGGGCACGATCTGGCATCTGCAACCAGACCTCTGGAATCTCCATGTCTGGCCCTTGGACAGGACGCGGAGGACTTAAGTGGCCTACCGCCCACAGTGGTAAACACAATCACTCAGGCTAGGGCTCCCTCTACGAGGCGCCTGTATGCCTTGAAGTGGCGTCTGTTCACTAAGTGGTGTTCTTCCTGACGCAAAGACCCCCAGAGATGAGCAGTTGGATCGGTGCTTTCCTTCCTGCAGGAGAGGTTGGAGGGGCGGCTGTCCCCCAGTAGTGTTCACAGACTGTGATTCCTGGATGACTTTCCTCCTTAGCCCTGTGGCAGTCGAGTTTGCAGAGAATCTCGCTGCCGCCTCAGTAAGTGCGCTAATGAGGCCCTGTACTGAGATTGGTGCTCCGCATGCGCTGGTTCCACGAAGGCAACCCCATGTGATATTTTCCGCAAAATCGTTTCCCTGTTGGTAAACTGCAACTTCCTTGGGCAGGGGCCCCTCTGCCCCCAGTTGCCATGCTTTGTAGAAACTCCTATCATGGGACCTCTCTACATGACATACTTCCGACAAGGCTCGGTAAAGACCATGTGACGTATTTCCACTCAAAATACCTCCCCCCCCTTTTTTGGGCGGGGTGTGGTCTCCGCGGTGTCTTCCCCTTGGGAGTGACACCCCCCCAACGTAGACACTTAGGGCTTCCAGTCAGTTAACAAATTCCACTCTTTTTGGGGAGAAAAGAGAAGAAAAAGAGGTCTCGGCTGGGCTAAGCCTGTCCACCTATTCATTGGGCAGTCGACTTGTTCCTGTAGGACTGTTCGATGCTCATAAAGAATGTTGGGGGAGGTTACGTGACGGCCTGGTGCGCTGGCTACGAAGCACACAGCATTCTGCCCATCACACCGCCACCTCACGTAACACAGTTCAGTTAGTTGTGGAGTTTTGTATATGGACCCCTATTGTCACTACATCGACACAACGTCAAGTGAGTGACAGATAGGGAATGTCATGGTTACTTTTGTAACCTCCGTTCCCTGATGGAGGGAATGAGACATTGTGTCCCTCTTGCCACAACGCTGAACTACCTGCTGAAATGGCCGGGACCTTATCTCGGCTCCTCAGCACAAAACCTGAATGAGTGGTTGCATACCAGCTCCCGTTTTTATACCTGTTTGTCTGGGTGAGTGGCTTGCAAATTCCACTCACCAATTCTCATTGGCATTTTAAAAAAAATCAGAGGTTTTTGGGGATCCCAAGAGTGACCTCTAGTGTCACTACATCCACACAACGTCTCATTCCCTCCATCAGGGAACGGAGGTTACGAAAGTAACCATGACGTTTATGCTTGTTAGTTCTGGTTTGGTGCTGTTTTGGCAGGTGGACCACCGTTAGGGTTGCCAACTGTCCCATATTTTGGCCAAAATTAAGACAACATAGACATGCTGCCTAAAGGCATTGTGTGGCAAAATGTCCTCCAACCCCATCCCCCCTGGTTAGACGATGAAACACTCAAGGTGCTCAAGCTTCCCATTTTCGTGTGCTGATAAGTTGGCAACCCTAAACACCATAGCCATGTTGTCAACCAGCATGATCTCTCTGCTAAAGCTGGATGACCAATGCAGAGGCTTGCCCCTTAAGCTAGTTAAAAATCTGGTGGGGAGACCAGCATAACAGCATCTAAAACAACATATGCTGGTGACCAGTAATGTTGGTCTATTCAACAGGGACAGTCACCCCTTGGAACAACCTGGGATTGTGTACCTTGCACAAGGACACACTGGTGATGGCTCATAAGTTGCTCTTTACAGGGTTTGAACCAACAACCCTCTTGTTACCAGCTCTGACCATTAGCCACTACACCACACCATCACAAAGCTGACCAGTAAGAAAGTCAAGACCACTAATAAGTCTTCAATACTGTACAATGTTCAACACTCTCTGAGGCTGATGTGCATTGAGGTTGCTGGCATTTGGCATCAAGTCTCCAAGCACAATTTTCGTTTTATAGAAAGTAAACACAGTATAGCACATGGCATCACAGTTGCTGTCACAAAACTGCACAATGAGATCCTGAAAAAGGTGCAGAAGAGAGCTTGGATCTTACACAAAGTGAGTATGGTCAGGTTTGTATGTCATGAGATCATAATGAAACAATCGATTGAATACAATCAGACTCCATTCAGATCAGGTAAAGAATCATTCGCAACCCTCTCAGACAGTAGTTAAGGACCAATCTGACTGGTTCATCATTCCTAAAGCAAAAAAATGGTTATGTCATAGCAACCGAACATAATGAGCAACCACAATATTCTCTTCTGCTCTTCTGGACTCTGCAGGTGAAGTGACCTTGGCCTAACCCTCCATCATGCTATGCTAGGTAGCCTTCAAATCACCTGTGTCTTTGGGACACTCACCAAGTGCCAGTGGTAACAGTACACAATGCAGCATTAATGGCGAAATGACCGGGCAATGTAAAGGATAACCCAAACTTCCACCACACACACCAGCTATCAGTGAAGAGTACAGTTGTATAGTAAAAGCCAATTAATATTTAGGGGATTATTAGGAAGCAATGATGGATAGAGACCAATGGGGAAATTATGCCATCAGGGTCTAAAATTTACACCCGCCAGGCGCCAAATGTGGTTAAATTTTCTGTTTGGCTGGTGAATTTCACAGTGTCACGTGTCATTCTGGCAGATGCTTGTAAAATAATGTAACATGTTCCAGTTTTGTCCTCAAGGGGGCTCTGTAGGCCTACAACCAGTAATGTTGCAGGTGTTTACATAGAACGGCCCTCATTATCTAGTACCACTGCTCATCAATAGTCTGTTAGCTGTAAATCTAGTAGCAAGATAATGGGAATGTTTAGGAGCATTCTTGGAATCGGGTGAAGGGAATACAATTTTCAGATTTCCAGTGGATGTGCAAATACGTTTTTATAACCCACCACCACACACACAGTACACATTCTCTGGTAATGATTGCATTATAACACAGGAACCGAAAGATTTTCATGATGTTTGGTTTCGTTAACGGTTCTTGATTGTGCATTCTTCTGGCAATGCGGACAGAAAACTGGAATAAAATACTCACAGTGTTTCCTTTACTATCATAAGTGCCGCAGCAACCCTCACTGCTTCTGTGTATCTTCAGCGCGAGACATAAAGCTCTACCAGAGTAGACCATCTACTCTACCATGTAGTTTAAAATACAAATTTAGTTTTGTTGCAATAGGGAAATAATCTGAAAACGAATTCTAAATGGACTATCTGGCAATTATTTTTTTCATAAATAATCAAATAAAACAATACAATTCTTTAAAAAAAAACAGTTTAATTTTGAACATGCTTACAGTATTGTTTATTTGTCCCTCATGTCTGAAAAATCCACTTGTAAAATGCAATCATTTTTTTTTTTTTTTAATCTCGGTTTAACGTCTCATCCGAAAGATGGTGCCTTTTAACAGTTTAGCATTCCCGTCACTATACTGGGGTGTTAGGACCCACACAGGTAGCAGGGTGAGCCCCCCATCTGCTGTACTCACTTACAACTGTTACAGGTGCAACCTTAGTTTTTCCTGAGGAGGTCTTCCATCCAGATACTGACCAGGCTCAACCCAGCATAGCAGGGTATAATGTTACACCACTTAATATTGTTAAACCAGAATGTTATATCACAGAACTTCAGCTTTAGTTAGAAGATAGGTTCTTCACTTTTGTGTAACACAAAAAGAGAAATGTTGAGGAATGGACCACTAGAATGTGGCCACTTTTTTCCATATACTGTAATGAAAGTGAAATCCAGGTTGTCAAGCTCAAAAATGACAAAACAAAAACCCTACCATAAAAGTATTATAAAAGTTGTCTATATGACTTATGCAGTATGCCTCAAGTCTTCTGAAGCCATTCGATAGCTTTGTGGATGGAACAGGTTGAAATTTCATTCATTATGAACATAACATTTGCCCTACTTTTGCAGAATAGTGACTTTCAAGGGACGGCAATTTTTACATTAAATATCTACACTGAGGCTGTTGCCTACTGCTCTTTGTCAGTACATTATGCATGTTTAATGTTTTTCCACAATGTATGCAACACGTACTCATGTAGAGCACTGGGTCACAGAGTAGACGCCAGCAGCTGTTACTTATCATGCTGGAATTCATTGTCAAATTACATGCACTCTCTCTCTTGCTCTTCTCTTTTTCTCTCTTTTTTAATTCCCCTCTTCTCCCAACTTCTGTCCATAATGTCTCCACATTTTGGTGTGGTTTTTCCATGATATCTTTTAATGAACAGTGGAAAGAAACTCATGTGTGTGCACATGTAGCATAATGGAAACAAACACACTAATACACTGAATGGAAAGCAATATGTGGCAAGGGAAGAGTTTTGGTGGTTTCATAATTAGACAGAAACTATGACTACTGCGCCTCAGTTAATGCTTGTAAAGGTGCTACCACAATGGAGCCATGTTCCAGTTTTGCATCTACTGGTTGTAGATACTGTTTTATGTTGTTTTATTTTATGACATTAAGATTATGCATGAGAATGTGTGTGTGTGTGCATGCATATTGTTGTTGCTAAACACATTATTTACTGCTTTCTGACTCTACACATTCAATTCAATATTTTACATTAAACCGCAAATACAGTACAGTACTTAATTTGATGCAAATGTATATGCTGTACTTACAAATATTCAAATATATATAGGCTACCATGGCTCTGTTTCAAACCCTAGTGAGCTGTCTTGCTGTCTTCTGCCTACTTAGGCATTTGCCTGCTAAGTAGGGATGAAAATTGTAAGGAATTTAATGATTCCGATTATTCTAAACTAGGGGTTTTCAAAGTGTGGGGCACGCCTCCCCAGGGGGGCACTAGAGCATGTCAGGGGAGGCGTGGAGAGTGGTAAACATTTTTATTAAATAATTAATATGTATATTTATATATGTATTGAGTTTAACTATTATATTATTTTTAAAACATTATTTAAACCGTTCTGAAAATAATAGGCAAATATATATATATATATATATATATATATATATATATATATATATTTATCAAGAATCTTTGTGAAGATTCTCTGATATTTGTCGAGCCCGCCAATAAAGCAGACGTGAGGTATTAGTGTGTAATTACAATGGAGCGGTTTCTGAGACCAAAAGTGAATCCTTCAGTTTCAGGGGTCAAACCTAAAAGACGACGATATGATGAGCAGTATTTAAGTTTAGGATTTACATAGACAGGCTCAGTTGATGCACCATGACCTGTATGTGTCATTTGTCAGGAGATTTTAGCTAATGACAGCATGTGAAACTCCGCAGACACCTTGACACCAAGCATGCTGAGATAGCGGGAAAACCTCCTGAGTTTTTCCAAAGAAAAATTCAAGCCTTTCAAGGTCAGAAAAAAGTTGTCTGAGAATTTGTCAAACTAAATGTAAAGGCCACTGAAGCTTCATATCACATTGTGCTTTATATTGCTAAGGCAGGCAAAGCACGTAACATCGGAGAGACATTGATTTTGCCGTTAGCCAAAGATATGTGTTCCTTGATGGTAGGCGAGGCAGCGGCTTCTAAGCTTGATTCTCTGATTTTCCACTCTCTGACAACACAGTGGGTCAGCGCATCTCTGACACTGCACAGGATGTGAAGGAGCAAGCGTTAGAAAGCATAAGGCACAGCCCATTTTTTGCACTCCAGATTGACAAATCCACTGATGTGGCCAGCTTAACATATGTGAGGCAAGTGAAAAACATGGACATTCAAGAAGAGTTTCTTTTCAGTAGTCCTTTGCCCGCCCACACACACACACACACACACACACACACACACACAAAGTTGTATGCTTAATGTCATAATTCAGTTAATAACTTCAGTTAACACTTTAAAGCCTGAGCCCAAAATTCCGAAAATTCCATTCTGTGCCAGAATATGATAAACATATCCAAATTCATATTATATTCATATTCATATAACATCACACACCTGAACTGTATATACCATATTGAAGAGAAGAACTAGGGCTTTCAACTGATATAAATATATGTATGATTATTTAAGGCTAATCATCTTTTGTCAATAAGATTTCACACAGCAATTTTTACAAAACTCTTCTCCGGCCACCATTCTTCATCAGACAACTGCATTTTCCTTCCATTTTAATTACAAGCTAGAGGGAAACTTAGGGTGTATGAAATATACATAATTTTGTGGGCAATGTAGAATAGCAGACAGATTAGAAATATAATCTATTGTTTAAACGTTAGGACCATTCTAGTGATTAGTGGGAAAACGGAATAAAACAAACATTTAGACCATTTTAAACATTTAGACCACAAGATCACCATTTCAAATACTCCTTTTGAGCACTTGCAATAATAAATTGAGATTGCATCTGAAATTGAAGGACACAAACACTGAAATATAAATTTTATGTGTTCAATAAAACACACACTTTATTTAATTTGAACATTAGAATTATACTTGCATTGCACAGCAAAACATACAAAATCAAACTTTCAAACTATCTACAGTAGATACATTTTTAATAAAGAGTGCAGGAACAGAATATATATAATTCATAAATACTCAACAACTGCAATACCTGTGGAGAGGAGAGAGGAAGAAAAGAAGGGAGGGGGAGGACGACAACACCAGTAAACACAGCCCAACCTAGGCCTCTTCGCGAAACTGGTCACACTCAGCTGAGTGCCAAGACTGAAAACAGTTCTTATCGCAAAACAAGCAAAGTCTTTTGCCATTACATTCCGGCACGCAACAAGCTACTTTAGTTTTAATTTCAGTCCTACATTTACGATAGCATAGCCAACATCTCTTAGAGGACTCTTCAAATTTAGGGACATGGGCTGTGTGGAGTGATGACGAAGGAGGTACTATGGGCTTTAGTGTATGCAAAGGGAAACTTGCGTTAATATCGATACCTCCCAGCTGACGAGCCAGGTTTTCTCTGAAATCTATCTGGATTAAGTTCACCGGTCTATGCTCATCCCCTGGTGCCACATGAATGTGTTGCCATTCCTTAAACAATATGAAACTATTGACGACGGCAATGCCTATGAAGTGGAAAAAAGAGTCTTCCACCACTTCTGAGTTTTTTGTAGGATGTCGTAAGATTTTATCATTTGGTCTGACCTATCAACACCGCCCATGTTTTTGTTATAATCGCTGACGACAGTGGGCTGGAGGGCTACTTCTTTTGTCCAGTCACCATAATTTTTTACAAACCTAGTCATTTCGGTTGAGCCATTCGCATTGTGGAAATTGCAGAGGCATGTAACTGCACGCGTGTCCTTCCACCTCATATCCCCACGAGCTGTCTTGCGTTCCCATCTTTTTATGTCTTTAAATTCTGCAGGAAACAGTTTATGATTCACCCTGCATGTCCCACAGGCATTAGTTCCCATTTCTAACAACTTAACCATAAGAGCTGGGGACATGTAAAAGTTGTCAAACCAAACATTGTGGCCCTGGTCTTTGAATGGCTGCAGTAACGATTCAACTACTTTGGTGGCCAAGTCAGTGACACGCCCATCATGACTACCTGTGTAAACATTAAAGTCGAGAGTATACTCCGAGTCTGATGTTGCAATTACCCATAATTTAAAACCCCACTGAGTAGGCTTGCCCTTCATGTATTGTTTAAATCCTGACCGAGATTTAGACTTGACCATACGTTCATCTGTTGCAAGATTTTGGTTAGGCTGAAAGAGCTGCTGGCATTTTTGTTTGAGGTGGTCCATAAGATAACGCAGCTTCCTAAGGCGATCCTGATTATCCTCTGTGGTAGGGTCTACACCATGTAGAGCTGCTAAAAGAGTCTTATAGAGGTCACACGACATAAATCCCCTCGCCCACAAGCCCTGAAGTGACTTGGTTCCCCAGTGACGATGGGAATCAGGGAGAATTGAAAACCCCATGTAAATAAGCAACCCAAGTTGATGAACTTTGTAAAATTCATCGGGGGTCACCTCCATCCAAGATCCTTGGTAGCTGGAATATGACAGACAGTTTAGGACGAGCTCCCACCCCTGATGGTTTGTAAAGCTGCATATCTCAGCAACTACAGCCTGAGTAAAAAACAGCATGAAAAAGTACATTTTTCACAACATCACATTGGAGGTTGATGCACGCTACCTAAGTCAACACCGAATGGACGGCTAGGCTTAAATGGGAGAGGTTTTGGTGCCTGTGAATCGATGTCAGAGTACGAGGGATAAGAAACAGAGTCAGGGAAGCATTTACACTTTCTAGCTGACTTGGGACCTGTGCGAGAATGGCTAGCCATACCCAAAGTAATAAGAGTAACAGTGTTAGTGTTACTGTGAGTATCAGTCATATAAGAAATAGAAACAAACAATACATACACATTCATACATACCCAGTTGATGGTCTTGGCTGCTAATCAGGTTCCATCTAATCCTCCATCTCCTCGTGGTCCAGGTCTTCCTTCAGTAGTTCCTGGTCCAGCAGATCTTCCTCCTGTGTGCTCATGCCCTCATGAGCCATGTCCTCTTCTGCTATGAACCTAAGCTCATCAGCAGTCAGCTGCCTCCTCCTCTTGAGGGTGCTAAGCAGGGAGCCATAGTCTCTATCCATCTCTACAACAGAAAAAAAGTACACAGTTGGTAGCCAGCAGTGTGTTCTTCACAAATCCATACACTGAATAGTCACCAAAGGCTTGCAGACTAACCAGAATGTCCAACTGCAGACAGCCCTCTCACACTTTCCTTGTGAACAGGAAGCTACACACAATCTAATATCATGTCTGTGTGATGGATGGGTAAGGCTATCTGCTAAATTATAGAAAGATACACTCACAGAAATATTTAAGCCTATTTGTAAGATTTATGTAATTTAATTGCATATTAAATTTCCATTAATTTGCATTACATAGTTTTAATATAAACAAACTTTGCAATTAAATTACATAAATCTTACAGATAGGCTTAAATATTTCTGAGTGTATCTACCATTTTCTTTTTTTTATTTTTTTTATTTTTTTTTATTATTACAAGAAAAAAATCAATAAGCTAGATAAATTATCTAATTAGCAGGCCAGTTTCCAGGCAGGTCTGAACAGCATAAAAAAAAAACAAAAAAAAAAACGTCTGCTCTCTGCCTCACATTACTTCAGGTGGATTTTTCACAAGCGACAAAATTGGCCAAAAAAGTTATTGATATTTGGCTAAAAATGTTCATAGTATTGCTAGCTAATGTTTATTTAGCAAGTTTCACAGAAATTTGCTTAAAAATAGAGGCTAGCTGTCTGTCCGATGAACGCCGATGGTCATGTCACTTTTTCCGGAAATAACTAGAGTTACTCCTACAAATAAATGCTTCGTAACTAAAATGTTTTGACTTTCAATAGACAATATTGACAACACAAGTCAAATAACTTGTCTTACCTCGAAAGATCGCCTCAGTTTTCAATTTGAAGCAGTAAGTCCAACACTTGAGGTAATCTCACGGTGTTTCCTCTCTGGCTCCGCTCAGGCAAATGGAGGATGACGCTGATGACGATACATTTATTATTCACGCCTAGCAACCCCTTAAAGTCATGGTTACTTTCGTAACCTCCATTCCCTGATGGAGGGAACGAGATGTTGTGTCGATGTAGTGACACTAGGGGTCACTCCTGGGAGCCCTAAACACCTCTGGTCTTTGATAAAAGGCCAATGAGAATTGGCGAGTAGAATTTGCATGCCACTCCCCTGGACATACGGGTATAAAAGGAGCTGGTATGCAACCACTCATTCAGGTTTTGTGCTGAGGAGCCGAGACCAGGTCCCGGCCATTTCAGCGGGTAGTTCAGTGTTGTGGACACGACGTCTCGTTCCCTCCATCAGGGAATGGAGGTTATGAAAGTAACCATGATGTTCCCTATCTGTCACTCACTCGACGTTGTGCCGATGTAGTGACACTAGGGGTCCCTATACAAAACGCCACAACTATCTGAACTGTGATACGTGAACAGGTGGTGTGTGATGGGCAGACCGCTGTGTGCCTTGTAGCCAGTGCACCAGGCCATCGCATAACATCCCCTAATGCTCTTATGTGCGTCGAATGGTCCTTCAGGAACAAGTCGACTGCCCAACTATAGAGACTGGCTAGCCAAGCCGAGGCCTCTTTTCCTCTCTTTTCTCCCCAAAAAGAGTGGAATTCGTTAACCGACTGGGAGCCATAAGTGTCTACGTCAGGGGGGTGTCCCTCCCAAGGGGAAGACACAGCGGAGACCACACCCTGCCCAAAAAGTGTGTGTGGGGGGGGGGGTATTTTGAGTGGAATACGTCACATGGTCTTACCGAGTCTTGTCGGAAGTATGTCATGTGGAGAGGTCCCATGGTAGGTCCTACCCGAGGGGGGAGGAGTTTCTACAAAGCATGGTGAATGGGGGCAGAGGGTCTCTGCCCAAGGAAGTCGCAGTTTACCAAGAGGGAAACGATTTTGCGGAAGATATCACATGGGGTCACCTTCGGGGAACCAGCACATGTGGAGCACCTTCCTCAGTACAGGATCTCATTAGCGCACGTACTGGGCCAGCAGCGAGTTTCTCTGCAAACTCAACTGCCAGAGGGCTAAGGAGGAAATTCATCCAGGGATCACAGTCTGTGAACACGACTGGGAGTCAAGAGCGCACATCTTCATCTCAAGGGAGGGGAAAGGTGCTATGCGCAAGCGGTACACCCGGCCAGCTGTCCCGGAACTTGCCTGCTCATGGCTGACAATACACGGGACGAGACCGGCTCAACCCGGAGATTGTAGAACTTCACTTTGTAAACTTCACCGAATCGACTCCAAATCAGCTGGACCACCTGAGGGTGGAGTCTCAATTCTCCGCTGAGGGTAACCTGACGTGACAGCGTGTCTGCTGTGGTGTTGAGGTCACCCGGGATGCGAGTGGCTCGTAGTGACTTGAGGCGCTGCAGACTCCAGAGGAGGAGACGGCGGGCGAGTTGTGACATGCAATGGGAGCGTAGACCATCTTGGCAGTTGATGTATGCTACCATGTCGGACCATCCGGACCAACATGTGCTTGCCCTGGATCAACGGCCGAAACCTCCGTAGGGCGAGCAGTACTGCAAACAACTCTAGGCAGTTGATGTGCCAATGCAGCCCCGGGCCAGTCCAGGAGCTGGCAGCTGTGTGCCCATTGCATACGGCGCCCCAGCCCGTCTTGGAGGTGTCTGCTGTAACCACAATGCGTCTGGAGACCTGCTCTAGGGGACCCCTGCCCGTAGAAATGCCAGGTCGGTCCAAGGGCTGAAGAGGCGGCGACAGACCATCGCCATGCCCATCTCGGGACTCGAGTCTGAAGCCAGTGCTGAAGCGGTCTTATATTCATCATCCCGAGCGGTGTGGCCGCCACTGAGGATGCCGTATGCCGCTGGAGCCTCTGAAAGTGTTGCAGTGGAACCGCTGTTCTCCATCTGAATGCTTTCAGACAGTTCAGCACCGACTGTGCACGCTCCTTCGTGAGCCGCGCTGTCATCGAGACTGAGTCCAACTCCAAACCGAGAAAAGAGATGCTCTGAACCAGAGAGAGCTTGCTCTTTTCCCAGTTAGCTGAGGTGCCGAAGCACGCGGTCCCTTTGTGCGCACAGTAACTCTCGAGAGTGAGCTAGGATCAGCCAGTCATCGAGATAGTTGAGGATGCGGATGCCCACTTCCCTTAGCAGGGCAAGGGCTGCCTCTGTGACCTTCATGAAGACACGAGGGGACAGGGACAGGCCGAAGGGGAGGACCTTGTACTGGTATGCCTGGCCTTTGAAGGCAAACCGCAGGAAGGGTCTGTGTCGAGGTAAGACTGAGACGTAGAAGTACGCGTCCTTCAGGTCTACCGCCACAAACCAATCTTGATGCCGGACGCTTGCTAGAATGCACTTTTGTGTCAGCATCTTGAACGGGAGTCTGTGCAAAGCCCGGTTCAGTACTCGCAGGTCTAGGATTGGTCGCAACCCATCGCCTTTCTTTGGTATGATGAAGTAAGGGCTGTAGAACCCTTTCTTCATCTCGGCTGGAGGGACAGGCTCTATCGTTCCCTTGCGCAGAAGGGTAGCGATCTCTGCACGCAAGGTAGCGGTGTTCTTGCCCTTCACCGAGGAGAAGCGGACGCCGCTGTACCTGAGCGGATGCCTGGCGAACTGAATCACGTATCCAAGTCGGATGGTCCAGACCAGCCATCGCGGTGGGTTGGAAAGCGCGAGCCACGCTCCCAAGCTCTGGGCGAGGGGGACCAAGGGAATTTTCACGTCGGATGTACCGGAGCTCGAGGTGCCACATCGAGGGGATCCAAGCCCCGTGGCCGTGCTGAGTCCAGAGACATCGAAGCACTTACCTGGCCCACCATAAGATTGGCCGATGTTGGGGGAGGAGGAGTCTCGTCCCCGTAGTCCACCGGACCCAATCTCGTGTGGGCGTGTTTGTGCCACAGCTGGGTGCACAAGGCGGGGGACCACCGCTGGTGCGCCATACCTGCAAAGATGAGACAGTGGACAGTGGTAGTGATGACAGCCGTGCACACCAGATATGTGACCCAGGGAACAAGGAAACTGCTCTTTTGCTGAACTTTTGGGTACCACGGCCTCTTGGGCATGCACCGCAATAAATTAAAATGAAACAAAAGATTCTCCTCCCGGCCCTCCACTGGGGGATGGAGTGGTCTGCTTACCAGCTCCAGTGTAGCAAGTCTCCTTGCCCCTGGGTCGCCCGTCTCAGGGGTGCTTCGAAGCCTTCCTCGGGTTCTTAGCGGCCGGCCTTGAGACAGGTGGCATCTGCTTCCTGCGCTGGGCTCTACGCTGGGGCCAGGCCACGGGAGCGGGCTGCGGCGGAGCCGATGTCGTTGCAGCAGAAGGACGCTCTTGGCGATGAGCAGACGGGGTGCGGGGTCTTGGGCCGTGCCGGGGCAGGATGTGACGTATGGCCTCCGTCTGCTGCTTCACCACCAAGAACTGCTGGGCAAAGTCCTCGACGGTGTCGCCGAATAGGCCAACCTGGGAGATGGGGGCATCAAGGAACCGTGCCTTGTCAGCCTCTCACATCTCAACCAAGTTGAGCCAAAGGTGGCACTCCTGGACCACGAGGGTGGACATCGTCTGCTCGATCCGTGACCTTCATTGCCCGGAGAGCGAGGTCGGTCACCGAGCGGAGTTCCTGTATCATTCCCAGGTCAGAACTACCCTCGTGCAGTTCTTTTAGTGCCTTGGCTTGGTGTACTTGCAGGAGAGTCATGGCATGCAGGGTGGAGGTGGCTTGTCCAGTGGCACTGTAGGCCATAGCCGTCAGGGACGACGTAACCCTACAGGCCCTGGACGGGAGTTTCGGGCGCCCGCGCCAGGTGGCGGTGCTCTGAGGACATTAATGCACCGCGAGCGCCTTATCCACCTGGGGGATCACCGAGTATCCCCCTGGCCGCTCCACCATCGAGTATAGCGAGAGCGGGGGAGCTGAAAGATCGGGACCAGGCAGTAAAAAGTGCCTCCCACAATCTCGTCAGCTCCTCATGCACTTCCGGGAAGAAAGGAACGGGGGAGGGGCGTGGCTGTGAGCGGCGCCCTGAGCCCAGGAACCAATCATCGAGCCGCGAGGGAACCCTCCTCTCTAGCCCGACACTCGCAGCCGCCCGGGAAAGCATGTCCGTCAATTCCGCGTCAGCCTGGGACTGGGCGACCATTCCCAAAGGAGGAAGCCCAGTCGAAGCCTCTGTGTCTGACTGGACGAGTTCGCTCTCCAATGCTGCGCTCAATAACTCATCCTCTTCCCAGGCTCTGAACGAGGGGTCGAACTCACCCTGAGACGAGCTGGCAATCTCCTCCGAGCTCATTGGCCTTTTAAAAAAAGATCAGAGGTGTTTGGGGCTCCCAAGAGTGACCCCTAGTGTCACTACATCGACACAACATCGAGTGAGTGACAGATAGGGAAACTTCCTTTTGTCTAGCATGGAAATTCATGCTGGTCTATACTGGCCTTTTCAGGAGGGGTCTCAGTAATTAGAGCCACTTTGGATAAAACCATTACCAAAATGACTACTTGCAGTTAGTATACTTACTCAAGGTGTACTCCATTTCGTGAATGGACAGAAGTTGACAGAGGCTTTGTTTAGGTCAGACACAACATTAGTTCCATGTCCTGTGTGCAACATGAACTTCAGAGACACATATTTAATGTCAATGTCTGTTTTCCACTCTTTGTCTTAACTATTATCAATGTGATCAGTGTTCATAAACTCACTGAACATCTGTCAATGACAACATTTTCTCTACTGCACTGGTGTTGCAGCTGCTCTGAAGGAGATACACATAATTTTTGCATTATTCACTTGTGTTGCACAGAATCCCTTAGGCTGGACTGAAGTGGCCAATGAGAATTTCCCAATTTTCTGCATCTGTTCACATTCTGTTTTTGTTGACTGGCTGTTTTTCAGGTTTCTTGTTTTGCTTTGGATATGTGGGTTTCTTTTGCATGGCATGCACATCTTTGCTTTGATCTCCGATGGCCTGCACCTGTGTTTCGGCTGCTCCAGCTGCTCTTTAAATATCAATGACTTCCTCTATTATGAGATCGGATACTCTTAAAAACCTTTTATTTCAGATGTTGATCCACTATTTTCATTTTCTGCACTGCCAGACATCAGTTGCATATTTGTGAGTTAGGCAGAGCATGATCCCTAAACCCATGACCTTTTAATTATTTGTCATTTTCAAACACAAATTTTTATGCTGTCCGATGTGGAATATTCTTACTTCATATCTTCGACATCCGATCATAAATGTGTTCTATTGTCCGATGCTTGGATGATGTTAGCATTTGTTTTCCAGGTGTGCAGTTATAACAGAGAATATAATTCACTGTGTTTTACACACCTGTCTCTGCGAACATTTGCTAAGCAAGTTTTATTATCATGTAATTCACGTAACTTTAACTCATTGATGCTTTTTATTTCCATAAAAGTGATTGTTTACCGGAAAAAGTGTGTCGCTCGCTTTAGGGCTTTTCAGACGGAGAACATAAACAGTGCATGAAGGTTTCAGCAACTGTACAAAGCACATGAATATTAAAGCAGGTAAGCACTGAGGCATTATATGATTGGTTGTGTGCTGCTAAACAACTCTCTAAAACATTCTAACACCGTATCGTTTCACACTGTATACCTTTGGCAACACTATGCTGGCTTATCCCTGCAAATACTGTGCTAACTAGAGCTCTGGAGCAGGGTTTCATAACCCCGGGTAAAAAGTGCTAACCCCCTTTCAAAAATATAAGTGTGAAATGTTGCTTTACCTTGGGTTAAAAGCAGGGTTTAAATAGACATTAACCTGGGGTTAAGTGCAGTGTGAAAAGCCCTTTTGTGTGTCACCATGTTTGTACAACATTGTACTTGCATTATGGCGAAAACAAAATTTGTGGACTTCCGCACAAGTTTTCAAGTTGGAAGTCCAACTTCAAGCATTCTAAAGCACTTTTACCAAGTCAGAAGTTAGACATTTTTAATTTCTGAGTTACAAGAAACACAGCACTACTAGTAAACCTTTACAAGTAAACATCACTAGTAAACCTTTCAAATGCAACCAGTATCTCATTTATTGTTTTGTTTTTATGTCAGATTCAAAAGTGGGTGTATTAAATGCTTCTAGAACATATTTTACTGATGTGTTCAACAGAAATGGATTCAGTATTCATGTTTGTTTGTCTCATGACCTTTGGATTTCAAAGTTTCCTGCTCACAGTCAGGGTCATAGGAACCATTATAACGTATGACCCCTGCATTTTAATATGTTTGTTTTGCTTATTTGTAATGCAAGGGGGAAAATTGTAGCTGTTGGCCTTAAACAAAGCCTTTAAGACTCTTCAGAAGCCTCTGTCAGCTAGTTGCTTCTGCATTGGGCAGAACTAACTCAACAGCAGTAATCCCATTGGCTAGCGCTCCCATGTCACAGACCCCATTTTGATTCAGCATATCAGTTTGGGTGAATGCAGACAAGGTGATTAATATTAATGAGCTCAACAGCCTGCCAGGCAATCTACCTGAGACAAGTCATGAGCAAACAGAGAAGTCATCTTTGTCTATTGTAAGTTAATATTGTTAAACAAATGAAAACATTTTACATTTTGGTAACTTTTAGCATGCTTTAAAGAGGCCCTATTATGCTTTTGGGGATTTTAAATTTCCTTTAGTGTGTACTATAGCTGTTTGTGCATGTAAAAGGTCTGCAAAGTTACAAAGCACAAAGTCCACGCAAAAGGGAGTTATTCTCTCCCACAGTAAAAGACTCGTAGTGTCTGACCTGTCAGAGCAGACTGGGCTTTTTGGAAAGGGAGGCTTTAAAGAGACAGGACCTAAATCAGAGCGTTTGAGACAGAGGATGAAAATAGTTTTAGCAGAAATGTACAGTATGAGAAAAATAATGTGCTTTTTGAACATTAAAGCATGTAAACCTATTCTAGTAGACCCCCCAAAATAAAATCATGAACCTGTAAATTAGCATAATATGGGCTCTTTAAATCTCTGACCTCTTCATTGTTAGTCTTTTTCACTGAAACACTGAATTATCAATAATGTATCATGTACAACCACCAGCCAAAAAAAAAAAAAAAACTGAAGTAGACAGACATTCGGTATTCCTTTAATAAGGGTCATGTGTAAGACGCTGACTACCACCCCTGGAGTTCATGAGTTCGAATCCAGGGCGTGCTGAGTGACTCCAGCCAGGTCTCCTAAGCAACCAAATTGTCCCAGTTGCTAGGGAGGGTAGAGTCACATGGTGTCCTCCTCGTGGTCGCTATAATGTGGTTTTCGCTCTCAGTGGGGCATGTGGTGAGTTGTGCGTGGATGGCATGAAGCCTCCACACGCGCTATGTCTCTGCGGTAACATGCTCAACAAGCCACATTTTAAAATGTGTGGGTTGACAGTATCAGATGCAGAGGCAACTGAGATTAGTCCTCCGCCACCCGGACTGAGGCGAGTCACTATGCCACCATGAGGACTTTCCAAATTGGGGAAAAAAGGGGAGAGTGAAAATATGTGAACTACTCTCACACTATACATAATGTAATTACGTTGAATCATAAACTTAATGGTGTAATCATGAATAAATGTTTTTGATTTTCTCCCCTTTTTCTCCCCAATTTGGAATGCCCAATTCCCAATGCGCTCTAAGTCCTCATGGTGGCATAGTGACTAGCCTCAATACGGGTGGAGGAGTACGCATTTTATCACGTGGCTTGTTGAGCGTGTTACCATGGAGACATAGCGCGTGTGGAGCTTCAAACAATTTTCTGCAGCATCCATGCACAACTTACCATGCGTCACACCGAGAGCGAACCACTGGAGGTTACCCCATGTGACTCTACCCTCCCTAGCAACCGGGCCAATTTGGTTGCTTAGGAGACCTGGCTGGATTAACTCAGCACACCCTGGATTCGAACTTGCGACTCCAGGGGTGGTAGTCAGTATATTTACTCTTTGACTTTTCCATGTTTATTTTTATTTATTTTTTTTTTTTTTTTTGGCTATTAGTGACCAAGTTAACAATGTAGACAGAGAGGTTACAAGCTTCTGAAATTATTTTGATTAATATGAACATTTTCATTCATACATGGTTTCTAAATTTTAGGTCTAATTATTAATGTTCTATCTTAAGAAAACGCTGATATATCTTAAAAGTTAATTTGATATGCGTTTTTCAAAATATATCACATTTTCTTAAAAACATAAAACATATTCTAAAAAAATCACATATATTAAAATTGTCAAATTGTGATGAAAGGCCGATGAGATTTAGAATGTTTTTATTTATTTATTTATTTATTTATTTTATTGTCTACTAACCATGTCCAATAGTGTATGTGCATCACAGGAGATTTATGTCATTGTTGTTGTTTTTTTTTTCTCCCCTAAATGGCATGAAAATTCCACTGCAGGGTGTTTAATACTGTAGAATGCTCCATTTTAGTGTTACTTGATTTAACTGCCGCATTTGATACAGTTGGTCATTCCGTTTTAATTAAAGAAATGGGTGGGAATATCTGAGGTGGCTTTGGACTGGTTTGTTTCCTACTTGACGACTAGGAAATTTGTAGTGTCTGTTGTAGATGAGATGTCCTCTTCTTCTAAAATGAATTGTGATGTTCTGCAAGGATCCATGTTAGGACCAATATTGTTTTCACTATATATGCTACTGCTTGGTTCTGTGATTTGAAAATACAACATAAATTTCCATTGCTATGCAGGTGATTTGCAGTTGTATTTGTCGTTGAATCCCAATTATTTGTCTAGTATAAATGTTCTTCAAGTGTGTATATTAAATATAAAAAATTGGATGGCATGTAATTTCCTTCAGTTAAATACTGATAAAACAGAGGTCGTTATAATAATCAGTCATGGTTCTAAAAAAAAAAAAGCCAGATTGAGTCAGCACTTAATCAAGTGGTCTCAAATATTCAGCAGGTGGTGAAAAATTTGGGAGTCTATTTTGAAACAAATGTAAATTTTAAATACCATTTCGGGAAGTTAGTTCAGTCTTGTTTTTTATCAGTTAAAGAACATTTAAAAGGTGAGACATGTCTTGAGTTTCAAGGATACAGAGAAACTCATATATGCTTTTATTTAGTCTCACCTAGATTATTGTAATATGATGAATGTAATGTTTTCAGTGTTAAATCAATGCACTTTAGCACAGTTACAATCAGTGAAAAATTCTGCAGCTAGACTTTTGACATGAACAAGGTCTTTTAATCATATTAATCCAGTTTTAGCTTCTTTGCATTGGTTACCAATTCATTTTAGGGTTGATTTTAAGATTTTATTAATTACTATACATATAAGGTATTACATGGGTTGGCGCCAGATTATTTAGTAGAATTTTTAAGACCTTATGAAACAGTTAGACCTCTTAGATCTTCTTGTCATGAACTGTTGGCTGTTCCAAGATCCAGATGCAAAACAAAAGGTGATGGAGTGTTTGTAGTGAAGGCCTCATGATTATGGAACAACCTTCCCTGGGATATTAGATCTGCTGAATCTGTTACTGTTTTTAAATCTCGTTTAAAAACAAATTTTTATAGACTTGCTTTTATTAATATTTGAATGTGTTGTGTTTGACTGTGTGTGTGTTTTGATTTTATGTTTTGTGAAGCACCTTGTACTTAATCGCTAAATGGTGCTATATAAATAAAATTGTTATATTATTATATTATTATTAACAGAATTCTGTGCTGGAAATGATGCTGATGGAAATGACATTTTTTAATGTTTTTGAAATAAAATGGCATACTTGCTTATTTCATAGCTAACATTTGATGTATCCGAATTACACACAAATAACATTTTCACACTTTTTGCATGATTTAGCAAAATGACTGCTTGAATGGAAATGACGACCAATCAAAATATTCTGCTCACAAGTGATATTTTCCTTGATTTTCCTTTGTTTCCTGACACTTTTGTCAACTTGGTTAACAAGTACACTAACCTTTGAAAAAACTTTATTAGGAGCTAAATTGTTTGGTGTGGTGGAAATTCTCTGTGGATCAGATCGTGTTTTATGACCAGTTTATGCAGAAATCCTTCAGATGAGACATTAAACCGAGGTCCTGACTCTCTGTGGTCATTAAAAATCCAAGGGCACATATTGCAAAGAGTAGGGGTGTACCCCGGTGTCCTTGCCATTTTCCCCCCATTGGCCCTTATCTATCATGATCACCTAATAATCACCACCCCTGAATTAGCTACATCACTCTACTCTCCTCTCCATCAATAGCTGGTGTGTAGTGAGCGTACTGGCGCACTATGGCTGCCGTCCCATCATCCAGGTGGATGCTGCACATTGGTGGTGGTTGAGGAGAATCCTCCTGTACCTTGTAAAGCGCTTTGAGTGCCTAGAAAAGCGCTATATAAATGTAAGGAATTATTCTTATATCCAAAGCTATTTTCCTGAAACTGTAAGCAGGCCTTGTACTGGTTCTTTTGACATCTCTAATGTGGAAAATTTTTTGACATCAGTGTACTCCGTAATCCACTGTCAAAGGCTTATACACTTACCTCTTGCTTGTTTTAATACACTCCATAGTCTAGGGGCCTTCTAGGGAGGTTGCTGTGTGTGTGTGTGTGTGTGTGTGTGTGTGTGTGTGTGTGTGTGTGTGTGTGTGTGAAACATGTCAAGCTGATTGCAATAGGATCCCATGGGAGTCCTTGGGAGGGTCAGAAAGCTAATTGGCTTATTTGTGTATGATCAAACTCAGGTGCCCGTCGCTGCCTGACATAAACGGAAAATAATTAAAATAAATAAAGGATGCATTGTTTAAGTAAAAAATTAAAAACAGCATTAGTCCTAACAGAGCAGATAAAGACTATAGAATTAGTTTTGGTGAACAGCTCATTGCAATCATCTGGTTTAATCAGTGTGGTTTTATTGATATCCTGTGTCCATCTATGCAGTGGCCCCAAAAAATAACTTGACACTTTTAGACCCTTTAACTGCACTTAGATATGTCTGAATGTCATTGCATTAGATAGGACAGGTGTCCTAGTAGAGTAACCAAAGGTGAGGTTCAGCAGATTAACTATGGACATGATCCACTAATGTTTGACAACCAGAAAGTGGCCAAATATTTGTCTTCATTTTGAGCACTAATCCTGTTGTCTTATGATTTTCAACCTTAACAACATATGTTCATTTTTTGGTGTTTATTGCACGATGTTTGCAGACGAAGTGGAATGCAGATAGACAGATGCTTGAATCTGACATAGAATAATCAGAATCGTTAATTTGAAAGGATTATGTGCTGCTTGATACATTGCCTGCTGTGTGTACATGAAGAAAGCTTGTATTATTTTAATACCAATAAAAGAGTCAGTATTTTTAATCATTTTTAATGTTTTTCTTTATTTTTTTATTTTTATTTTTTATGAATAAACATGATATTACTAAGAATAACATCCTTTAAAAGTCTCAAAATGCCTTAAATTCAGTTTTCTTAAATTTAAGGTCATAAAAAGTCTTAAATATCTTAAACTGTATAACAAAAGTCTTATTTTTCATTTAAAAGGGGTCATACATTTTGGGACGAAAAGACCAGGATCGTGATATGGCTTTAATGTGATTATTAAACTACGATGTAATTAAATGAATATATCGTCTGCATGTGCTGCAGGCTTCAAAGTGAAATGCACGCAGGGAACTTGAAATTTAGTGTTTCCAGCGGCTTCAGAGTGTTTCGCAATCAATGAAAACTGGACATTTATGACAAGCGATCGCAGGTGGTCTACTATTGATGAATTATATCAATGTTTACTTTAAAGTGTTTATATTGTACGTAAGACCATAGGCGTAGATTTAGGTTGGGATGGTATGGACATGTTCCTACCAACTTTTAGAAAATCTGAAATGTCCCCACCAACATATGGGCAATTTTACCACATAGAAAATACTTTGACTCTATACATTGTTTTTATTTTCATTTTAATGACTATTTATTAAAGTTCCTCAGTATCATAATTCATGTTTAAATTATTGTCCCTCCTCTTTGGATGCAATGCATAAACGGTATAGTTTATAAACGTGTTTAGTTTATAACGCAATGTGTAGTTTATGCGTTATAAACGTATAAACGTGGCACCTGTTACTTTTCTCAGCGCTGTTCAGGATGCACCAATCACAGTCGTTTTTGTTTACTGCATAAAGATTTTTTTTTATTATTATTTTCTGGAGATTACACAGGCAAATTTCCATATGTATTTTATGTCCAATTCTTAAATTAACTTATTTACTGAGAACTAATGAATTTAAACAAGCATACTTTTCGTTATTAAAAACATGGATTTGTGAGAGTTTTCGCAGAACTAGAGGTGTCAGAATAAACACCTTGGTAATGGTATACTACCATACTCTTATTTCTGCCATAGACTGACATTGCAGAAGTAGTAGTACAGTATGTGAAGTATGCCACTGCGAATGCAGCACATGAAACACACGTCAGCATTGTCATGTTGTGAGTCTGGCCAATCGTGAATAAGCTGTGTTGTCATTCAGAGCTTGTGCAGTTGCTTTGGAGAAACTGAAGTGGCTGAGCAAGATGGCTGCTCTCGAATCGCTCTCACGATACTTTGATAGCATTCATCACGGTGTCACGGTGATGCCGCCGTTTCAAGTCAGACAAAATTTCTAACTGAAATTGGTCTGTGCAGCGCTGCATGAAGTTGAACACATCTATTGTAATCAGGCATTGAGGAAAGTCACCTGTGACTGAAATGTTTGCCATCATTAAAGCTTTGTTACTGTATATAATGCAAAGACACTGATCGCATTTACATGCACATTCTTCCACGATTATGCTTAATAAGCCAACAACGCATGTGGTCATGTAAATGCAATAAATGTTGTTCCTTTATCATGTAAGGTCATAAACGGCGTAAGAATAAACCGAACAACTTTTGCCCATTACGCAGATTTCATGTGGCATGCAAACACCTTTACCAGTGTTCTCACCAGCTTATCCAATGTGCGCACGTGTTGAGGGCATGTCTTGGTTTTCTTGCTTTGTCAGATTTTTTTTTTTAAAAGCCGATTTTGGGGAGTAATCAGCATATTGGTGTGCATGTAAACGGGCTCATTCAAAAAAAATTAAGACTTATGACTCCAAATACTTTTTGGGGATACTGCATTCCTGTTATACTGTAGACAGTGCAGAGAACCAAAGACCGAAGTACTTAATGCTGGAACAATAATTTTCGCTCTAAATTGTCATTAGAATGTCATTGGTTGTTAGAGCGCTGCAGTGCAGGAAATGGCAGTAGGTGTGTTGTGCATGAGACAGTCATAACATGCCAATTCAAATCTGTGTCATAAAGTTGAAGTTGCACAAGGAAAAAAGTATTTTGCTCTGAGAGTTTGTATATAAGTGTGTGTGTGTGTGTGTGTGTGTGTGTGTGTGTGTGTGTGTGTGTGTGAGTTAATGCTCTCTCAGTGACAACACCGCAGACTACTGACTCATGTACTGACCCTACTTGCTCTCATACTTACTCTTTTTTTCTTTTTCAGACCTATTAGGGCTGGGCAATATAGCTAAAAAAATATATCCTTTTTGAATGTCGCCCTTTGACAATATTGAATGTACACTCACTTAGCACTTTATTAGGAACACTATGGTCCTAATAAAGTGCCCGACATGGTCTTCTTCTGTTGTAGCCCATCCACCTCAAGGTTTGATGTGTTGTGCATTCTGAGATGCTATTCTGCTCACTACAATTGTACAGAGTGGTTATCTGAGTTACCGTAGACTTTCTGTAAGCTTGAACCAGTCTGGCCATTCTCCGTTGACCTCTCTCATCAACGAGGTGTTTTCATCCACAGAACTGCCCCTCACTGGATGTTTTTTGTTTTTGGCACTGTAGAGCCGAGGAGGGCGGGGCCGGGCTGGAATGAGACACACCCGGTCAAGTGTAAGGGGGTTCGGTGGAAAGGAGGAGGCGAGAACCGGCTTGACAACTTAAATAATAATTTAATAAACAACTTAAACAAAACACACAACTATAAACACACAGTACAGCTGTCTGTAATTCTCTTCTCTCGAACTGTCGTCCCTGGCCGCCTTTATCCCTCGCGCGCCCCATCAGGCTGATTGGGGACAGGGTGTGTCTCATTCCAGCCCGGCCCCACCCTCCTCGGCTCTACAGGCACCATTCTGAGTAAACACTAGAGACTGTTGTACGTGAAAATATCAGGAGATCAGCAGTTACAGAAATACTCAAACCAGCCCGTCTGGCACCAACAATCATGCCACAGTCTAAATCACTGAGATCACATTGTTTCCCCAATCTGATGATTGATGTGAACAAAAACTGAAGCTCCTGACCTGTTTCTGCATGATTTTATGTATTGCACTGCTGCCACACAGTTGGCTGATTAGATAATCGCATGAATAAGATGATGTACAGGTGTCCCTAATAAAGTGCTCAGTGAGTGTATTTCTCTGTATTTGTGTTTTTTTTTTTCTTTTAACCAAATAGCCATTGTAGCTTAGTAGATTGAAAATGTTTTATGTAAGAGTTAAAACACAGTAAAAATCAAATTAAAAATAATCAAGACAAGTTTTCCACTAAATTAATTAATTTAATTTAATTAATTAATTGATGCTTTTAATTTTTGGGCGTTTCTTTAACTTCGGGCAATTTCATGTTGCAGGTGTTTTTATTAAAACAAACATATTTTAACATATTCTTTATGTTATATGTCACATTTAAACTGACTTGAAAACTTTTTACCAGGCTTTTATCATTTATTTATTTATTTATTTATTTTTTCAAATGCTTTTTATCTATAGATTTTACTGTTTTAGCTTTGTCCCATTTTTATTTTATTTTTTTTATGTTAGTGTACTTTTTTATCAAGTCAACAAAAATGTCAGTGAAGAGGATGCTTGAGATGAAATATGAGATGGGTGATGTTTGAAGAAAACAAATAAAATTCAAGGTAAATATCACTTGTGTGCAGAATGTGTTTTTTTAGCGTCATTTCCATTTAAGTTGTAATTTTGCCAAATTATTCAAAGATTATTTCAAGTCTGAAAATATTATTTAATTATGGTATGCTATAGGGCCCTGATGGAGGGAACGAGACGTTGTGTCGATGTAGTGACACTAGGGGTCACTCTTGGGAGCCCGAGACACCTCTGGTCTTTGATAAAAGGCCAATGAAAATTGGCGAGTGGTATTTGCATGCCACTCCCCCGGACATCCGGGTATAAAAGGAGCTGGTATGCAACCACTCATTCAGGTTTTATGCTGAGGAGCCAAGACAAGGCCCGGCCATTTCAGCGGGTAGTTCAGCGTTGTGGCAGGAGGGACACAACGTCTCGTTCCCTCCATCAGGGAACGGAGGTTACGCAAGTAACCATGATGTTCCCTATCTGTCACTCACTCGACGTTGTGTCGATGTAGTGACACTAGGGGTCCCTATACAAAACGCCACAAATGGCTGAACTGTGTTACGTGAACTGGCGGTGTGTGACGGGCAGACAACTGTGTGCCTCGTAGCCAGCACACCAGGCCGACACGTAACCTCCCCCAACATAGTTATGAGTGTCGAATGGCCCTTTGGGTACAAGTCAACTACCCAAAATATAGAGACAGGCTAACCCAGTCGTGGCCTCTTTTCCCCTTCTTTTTTTTCACTCCCTAAAAAACTAGTGGGATTATCCGACTGGGCCACCAGGTCTAGTCGGGGGGTGTCCCTCTCAAGGGGAGGACACCGAGGAGACCACACCTCGCCCAAAGAGAGGGTGGGATATTTAAGTGGAAAATACGTCACATGGTCTTGCCGTAAGATGGTAGATCCTACCCAACAGGGGAGGAGTTACTTCAAACATGGAGACTGTGGCAGAGGGGGCTCTGCCCAAGGAAGATGCAGTTTGCCAACAGGGAAACAAATTAGCGGAAGATATACATCACACAGGGTTACCTTACAGGAACCGCCACATGCGGAGCACCTACCCCAGAAAAGGGCTCTTAGTTAGCACGTGTACTGGGCCAGCAGCGAGTCTCTCTGAAAACTCAACTGCCACAGGGCTCGGAGGAAGTCAACCAGGGAACATCATTTGTGAACACTAATGGGAATTAATGGCGCACTTCTTCAGCTCAGAGGAGGTGAAAGGCGCTATGTGCAAACGATACACCCGGCTGGCTATCCCAGGCTTATCCGCTTGTATTGTGTGCCACTACCTGGGACGAAACCGGTTCCACCCGGAGGTTATAGAACCTTGCAAAGGTGTTGGGTGTTGCCCAGCCCGCTGCTCTACAAATGTCTGTTAGAGAGGAACCCCAGGCCAGGGCCCAGGAGGCCGCTACACCCCTAGTAGAATGGGCTCGTAGCCCTACTGGGGCGGCACGTCCTGGGCGTGATATGCCATAGCTATGGCATCAATGAGCCAGTGGGCATTCTCTGCTTGGAGACAGCGCTTGCTTTCCACTGTGCAACACAGCATACAAAGAGCTGCTCAGAGATCCTAAAGCTCTGCGTGCGATCCAAATAGATGCATAAAGCACGCACCGGACATGGCAATGACAGGGCTGGGTCTGCCTCCTCCTGGGGCAGCGCTCGCAGGTTCACCACCTGGTCCCTAAAAGGGGTCATGGGAACCTTGGGCGCATAGCCCGGTCGGGGTCTCAAGATCACGTGAGAGTAGCCCAGACCGAACTCCAGGCATGTTTTGCTGACAGAGAATGCTTGCAGGTCTCCTACCCTCTTGATGGAAGTGAGCGCAGTCAGGAGGGCAGTCTTCAAGGAGAGTGCCTTAAGCTCATCTGACTGCAAAGGCTCAAAGGGGGCTCACTATAGACCCTGAAGAACTACAGAGAGGTCCCATGAGGGAACGAGGCGCGGTCTGGAGGGGTTCAGCCTCCTGGCGCCTCTCAGGAATCTGATGATCAGGTCATGCTAACCTAAAGACTTACCGTCCACTGTGTCGTGGTGTGCTGCTATAGCAGCAATGTACACCTTCAAGGTGGAATGAGACAGCCACCCTTCCAACCTCTCCTGCATCTCTGGGGGTCTTCCCGTCAGGAAGAAGACCACTTAGTGAACAGATGTCACTTTAAGGCATACAGGCGCCTCGTAGAGGGGGCCCTAGCCTGAGTGATCGTGTCTACCACTGTGGGTGGTAGACTGCTTAGGTCTTCCTCGTTCCATCCAGGGGCCAGACATGGAGATTCCAGAGGTCTGGTGGCAGGTGCCAGATGGTGCCCTGTCCCTGAGAAAGAAGGTTCTTCCTCAGGGGAATTCGCCCGGGGGGGGGGGCTGTTGCGAGGAGCGTGAGGTCCGAGAACCACGTCTATGTGGGCCAGTAGGGTGCTACCAGGAAGACGTGCTCCTCGTCCTCCTTGACCTTGCACAGAGTCTGTGCGAGTAGGCTCACTGGGGGAAACGCATATTTGCGCAGGCCAGGGGGCCAGCTGTGCCTATGCCGAGAGGTGCCTCGGTCAGGGCGTACCAGAGCGGGCAGTGGGAGGATTCTTGGGAGGCGAACAGGTCTACCTGAGCCTGTCTGAATCGACTCCAAATCAGCTGGACCACCTGAGTGTGGAGTCTCCACTCTCCCCTGAGGGTAACCTGCCATGACAACGTGTCCGCTGCAGTGTTGAGGTCGCCCGGGATGTGAGTGGCTCGCAGCAACTTGAAGTGCTTCTGACTCCAGAAGAGGAGACGGCAGGTGAGTTGTGACATACAACGAGAGTGCAGACCGCCTTGGCAGTTGACATATGCTACCGTTGCCGTGTTGTCTGTCCGAACTAACACGTGCTTGCCCTGGATCAACGGCCGGAACCTCCGCAGGGTGAGCAGAATTGCCAACAACTCGCCAACAGTTGACGTGCCAATGGAGCCACGGGCCTGTCCATAAGCCGGCAGCTGTGTGCCCATTGCAAACAGCACCCCAGCCCTTTTTGGAGGCGTCTGTTATGACCACGACATGCCTGGAGACCTGCTCTAGGGGAACACCTGCCCGTAGAAATGAGAGGTCGGTCCAAGGGCTGGAGAGACAGTGACAGACCGGCGTGATGGCCACGCGATGTGTCCTGCGGCACCATGCCCATCTCGGGACTCGAGTCTGAAGCCAGTGCTGAAGCAGTCTCATATGCCTCAACCGGAGCGGGGTGGCCACCACTGAGGATGCCATATGCCCCAGGAGCCTCTGAAAGAGTTTCAGTGGAACCACTGCTTTCTGTTTGAATGCCTTCAAACAGGTCAGCATCGACTGTGCCTGTTCGTTCGTGAGGCACACTATCAATGAGACTGAGTCCAACTCCAAACCGAGAAAAGAGATGCTCTGAACCGGGAGGAGCTTGCTCTTTTCCCAGTTGACCCCAAGCCCTAATCGGCTGAGGTGCGAGAGCACCAAGTCCCTGTGTGCACACAACATGTCCCGAGAGTGAGCTAGGATTAGCCAATCGTCGAGATAGTTGAGAATGTGAATGCCCACTTCCCTTAACGGGGCAAGAGCTGCCTCTGCGACCTTTGTGAAGATGCGAGGGGACAAGGACAAGCCAGAAGGGAGGAACTACCCTCAAATGCAAACCGCAGGAAGGGTCTGTGTCGAGGTAGAATCTAGAGGTGAAAGTACGCATCCTTCAGGTCTACTGCCGTGAACCAATGTTGATGCCGGACGCATGCCAAAATGCGTTTTTGCATCAGCATCTTGAACGGGAGTCTGTGTAAAGCACGGCTCAGTACTCGCAGGTCCAAGATTGGCCACATCGGGGGCGGATTTGTGCCACAGCTGGCGCTCAGGGGTGGGGAGACCGCCGCTGGAGTGCCAAACTTGACAAATAGAGTGGTGGACGGTGGTCATGATGACAGCTGTACACACTGGACACGTGACCCAGGGAACAAGTAAACCGCTCTTGCTGAACTTGTGGGTACTGCAGCAACTTGGGCATGCAGCGCAATTAAATGCAAAGGTAACAAAATATTCTCCTCCCAGCCCTCGACCAGGGGATGAAGTGGTCTGCTTACCAGCTCCAGAGCAGCGGGTTTCGTCATCCCTGGGTCGCCCGTCTCAGGGGCGCTTCGAAGCCTTTCGCGGGTTCTTGGCGGCCGTGAGACGGGTGGCATCTGCTTCCTGCGGTGGGCTCCACGCCAGGGCCAGGCCGCAGGGTCGGGCTGCGGCAGAGCTGGTGCAGTCACCGCAGGGCGACGCCCTTGGTGACGAGCAGATGGGGTGCAGGATCTTGAGCCGTGCCGGGGCAGGATGTGCCAGAAAACCTCCGTCTGCTGCTTCATCACTGATAACTGCTGGGCAAAGTCCTCGGTGTTGCCGGACTGGCCAACTTGGGAAATGGGGACAGCAAGGAACCGTGCCTTGTCGGCCTCTCCCATCTCGACCAGGTTGAACCAAAGGTGGCGCTCCTGGACCACCAAGGTGGACATCGCCCGCCCGAGAGACCGCGCCGTGACCTTCGTTGCCCGGAGAGTGAGGTCGGTTGCCGAGCACAGCTCCTATATCAATCCCGGGGCGGAACTACCCTTGTGCAGTTCCTTTAGTGCCTTGGCGGACTTGCAGGAGAGCCATGGCATGCAGGGCAGAGGCGGCTTGTCCAGCGGCACCGTAGGCCTTGGCCATCAGAGATGACAAAAATCTACAGGCCTTGGACGGGAGATTTGGGTGCCTGCGCCAGGTGGCGGCGCTCTGCGGGCATAGGTGCACCGTGAGCGCCTTTATCCACTGGGGGGATTGCTGAATAGCCCTTGGCCCTTGGCCCACCATCGAGGGTAGTGAGGGCGGGGAAGCTGAAAGATCGGGACCGGGCAGTAAAAAGTGCCTCCCATGACCTTGTCAGCTCTTCATACACTTCCGGAGGGTTCAGGGGAGAGCAGAGGGTTCCACTCTAGCCCGACGCTCGTGGCTGCCTGGGAAAGCATGTCGTAATCTCCGCGTCAGCCTGTGACTGGGCGACCGCACCCGAAGGGAGGAGCTCAGCTGAGGCTTCCGCGTCCAACTGGATGAGCCTGCTCTCTGATACTGCGCTCGAGAGCTCATCACTTTTGCGGGCTCTGAATAAGAGGTCGAACTCGCCATGAGACAAGCCGGCAGACTCATCCGGAAGCCCGATCGGGGCAGACGAGCATGCTGGGGAATGGGAGGTCTGCGGGGGGATACCCAGTGGAGGTGGTCCCATTGGGGTCCCCAAATCGCCCCCAGTGCTAGCCGCACTGGCCTCATACCCGTGGGTAGAAGGACCGAGGCGGGGAGCCTGTGGGGTGGCTTGCTTTCTTACGAAGGTAAGCCGCGACCGCATCGTTACCATGGACATGTTCTCGCAATGAGTACATGACCCATCCACGAAAGCTGTCTCCGCGTGAGCAGTGCCCAGACACGAAAGACAGTGATCGTGATCGTCAGAAGGCGAGAGATAACGAGTGCAACCAGGCATAACACACAAAGTAAAGGCATCTTTTAGAGAAATTTACTCTTATTTCTGCCGAAGCGCCCAGGGGCATTCTCTGCAGTGCACCAGTGCAGAGGAGGGAGAAGCCGCTGAAATGCGCCGTCAGATCCAGCAGAGGTGAATGAACAGTCGTGGGAATTCAGCTCAATGAGCATGACCGTTCGGCTCCAAAGAGAAAATCTGAATGAGTGGTTGCATACCAGCTCCTTTTATACCCGTATGTCTGGGGGAGTGGCATGCAAATACCAATTTTCATTGGCCTTTTATCAAAGACCAGAGGTGTCTCGGGCTCCCAAGAGTGACCCCTAGTGTCACTACATCGACACAACGTCGAGTGAGTGACCGATAGGGAACTAGATTTAGCAATTCTAAATTAAACTGTCTAAAACTAGACAAAGCTATTCTATTTGAAAAAAACATTAAAAATGTAATTTCCATCAGTATAATTTTCCGCACAGATTTCTATTAAACACAACACAGAATTTGAGGTGTGCTGGAAATGACACTGTGATGGGAATTTTCATGACTTACAGAAAAACTTTTCAGAGAAAGATGACAAAAATGTAGTATCCAATATAAATAGCCAATCCACAGTGCTAAAAGTGCCATAACTTGAAGAAACACCTTTATATGCACCAATAAAGCAATTCATAGTAATAAACGGTAATATTTATCCACACATTTTTAAATAAAAAAAATCAGCATGTCATATTTACATAAAAAATTTTGAGTGAAGAGGCAAACGAATCATTGTTTATCCATTGAAATGGAATGTGTGAACTTTTCCAGGGAAATTAATCATACTTGCAAGACAAGGAATTAAAAAAAAAGCAATATTCACAATATTGCTTAATTTTATACAGCCAGCAAAATCAATCAAATATACTGTGATATCGCCCAGCCTTATCCCTTATCCTGTTTTATTTGATCAATTTTACATAAAATAAATGAACAACACTATTTGTGGCCACAATTTATTCCCCTGTATTTTATAAAAATACTCATGTTTACAATTTTTGAAACCCATGAACATATAAAAAATAATAATCCACGTCCACTTCCAACAATTTGGCAAGCTGTTCCTCTGTCTTCTCTCGTTGTTTCTGACTCTCTCTCTTCACCTCCTCCTGAGAGTCTAATGACGATGGTGGTTAATTAGTAGCTCAGCACAAGCAGTACAAAGACTCTCTCTCTGTCACACTCAACCTTCCATTCTTCTCTCCTGCTGTTTTTACAGCCCTGTGGCACCTCCTTATTTTACAGCAGCACACAGTAGTCAAGCACACCTCAGATCAGAACTCTACAATCTGGATTTAATATGCAGTGTGAACCAAGGAGGTCAATAATACCTGAGGACCTGCATTCTGCCATCTTTGCTCATGGACACACAGAACACATGCTTTTCTTTTCTTTTTTCAGGCAATCAGCTGAGCCAAGTTACTAATCACTCTGGAGCCACATGAAAATGATGTCCTGACAACACTGATAGCACCACAAGAACATGTACAGTATTAGAGTACTAAGAGCAGAAGATAATTTTGTTTTCTTTCAAATTTTTGATGTCAAGGAACCCCAAATATGATGATCCTCTTGCGAGAGACACCCTTCTTAAAAGGGTCATGAAATGCTCTTTTTTTCCTGAGGTCCACTGATAATGTTAGTAAAGTTTTTATTTTTTTTTAGCAAAAAAAGTCATAATTTAGTAATATATGATATTTTTCCACCCTGTTTTTGGCCCTTAGCGCCCCCTTAAAACTTCAACGTAAACGCCCACTGTTCTGATTGGCTAACATCGTGCAGCCCTTCAAATACAGCCATACTTGAAACTCAGTCAGAAGAGAATAAACAAGCTCCACAGCATTATAAAACTACATTTCAGGGTTTACACAGTACACACATCTAACACATTGCATCCGAATATATTAAACTGTCCAACTCAAGCACAACTGTTAACACTCAGCACCATAAACTTTCAAACAGTCATGACATTTGAAATATTCATGAATGGAACTGTTTACTTACTGTTTTGCGATCAGGCCCAAGTGTTTTTAACTACCCCATCCTTCAATAATGGTTCCTTTGCAAACCTTGAATCATATGATGACTGTTCACAAGCAATCCACGCTGATATTAGTCGAAAAAACGCACATACAGTTGTGCTCAAAAGTTTGCATACCCTGGCAGAAATTGTGAAATTTTGGCATTGATTTTGAAAATATGACTGATCATGCAAAAAAATCGTCTTTTATTTAAGGATAGTGATCATATGTAGCCATTTATTATCACATAGTTCTTTGGCTCCTTTTTAAATCATAATGATAACAGAAATCACCCAAATGGCCCTAATCAAAAGTTTACATACCCTTGAATGTTTGGCCTTGTTACAGACACACAAGGTGACACACACAGGTTTAAATGGCAATTAAAGTTTAATTTCCCACACCTGTGGCTTTTTAAATTGCAATTAGTGTCTGTGTAAAAATAGTCAATGAGTTTGTTAGCTCTCACATGGATGCACTGAGCAGGCTAGATACTGAGCCATGGGGAGCAGAAAAGAACTGTCAAAAGACCTGTGTAACAAGGTAATGGAAATTTAAAAAGATGGAAAAGGATATAAAAAGATATCCAAAGCCTTGAAAATGCCAGTCAACTGTGCATAGACCAAATAGGTGCACTAGGGAGCGGTTTGTCAGGGAGGATTGTAAAGAGAATGACTTGCTCTCCAGTGCTCAGTGCTCCTGCTCCAGAGTTCTCTGGCTGCCCTCCAGAGCCATGTGCTGGCCAACAAGCTACTCATACTTTTGATTCCTCATGACATGACCCCTTTAAAATATAGCAGCAGCTCTATATTTTCATGTATTTAGTCTGATTTATACTGTGAGAATTTTTTTATTTTATTATTATTATTATTATTATTATATTATGTTTGCAAAATTAAGTAATTGGGTTTTATATTGAACTAAATCTAAAAGAAATAATTCAAATATTGGTATAGAACACATTTACTTGGTATTACGTTCAAAGTGTATCTTTTTTCTACCCACTATTAAAGGATAAGTTTAACCAAAAATTATAATTCTCTCATGATTTACTTACCTTTAAGCCATCCCATGATATGTATGTCTTTCCTTCTTCAGCAGAACCGAATTGAAAATGTTATATTTTATTTTATTTAAATAAAGTTTTAATTAACGATTATTTTTTAACACAAACCTGTCGATTTGCTTCAGAAGACATTAATTGATCGACTGGAGTCGTGTGGATTACTTTTATGCAGCCTAAATATGACTTTTGGACCATCAAACTGCTAGCAGCCTAATGGCACCTGTTTACTTGCACTATATGGTCAAAAAGAGATGGAATGTGCTTATAAAAATGTTCACTTTGGATCTGCTGAAGAAGGAAAGACATAAACATCTGGGATGGCTTAAAGGTGAGTCAGTCGTGAGAGAATTTTCATTTTTGGTTGAACTAACCTTTTAAAGTAATGTAATGTTAGATTGAACAACCTGAAAAGATTTTTTATTTACTGTAATTTAAGTTTATTTGTAGTCTTTTGAAACCAGAATCAAACAGTAATAATGTCAAATATGGTAAATGTTTTTTATGATTTTTGTTTTCTCGTTGATTTTCCACAGACCCCCTAGCACCCCTTCTGGCCCCCTGGAAAAAGCCCTGATTTAGTTTACCTCTGAAATAATTTTCCTTTTCGGCTGATGTCCCAATTCCCTCTTTTCCATCCCTTCCATTTCAGCTGTATTCATTCATTTTTTCCAGAGGCATTCAAAAAAATTAAGCCATGAACCAAAATCATAAACTTTGATTCAAAAGAAAGAAGGAAACCAAAAATTGCAGTACAATATAAAACTATTGATTTATAGTCATTGATTTAAAAATAATTAAAGGATATATTATGCCCATTTAACATGTTAATGCACATTTAAGTCTTAACCATTTAAAGCCTGAGCCCAAAATTCCAAAAATTCCATTCTGTATGTAAATGTAATATTCATATTACATTCATATTCATATAACATCACACACCTGAAAAGTATATACCATATTGAAGAGAAGAACTAGGGCTTTCAACTGATATAAATATATGTATGATTATTTAAGGCTAATCATCCTTTATCAATAAGATTTCACACAGCAATTTTTACAAAAATCTTCTCCGGCCACCATACTTCATCAGACAACTGCATTTTCAACCATTTTAATTACAAGCTAGAGGGAAACTTAGGGTGTATGAAATATACATAATTTTGTGGGCAATGTAGAATAGCAGACAGATTAGAAATATAATCTATTGTTTAAAAGTTAGGACCATTCTAGTGATTAGTGGGAAAACGGAATAAAACAAATATTTAGAATGTTAAGATACATTTCACATGACCACTCCTCAAATATTCCTTTTGAGCACCTGTAATAATAAATTGAGATTGCATCTGAAATTGAAGGACACAAAAACTGAAATATACATTTTATATGTTCAATAAAACACACACTTTATTTAATTTGAACATTAGAATTACACACGAATTACACAGCAAACATACAAAATCAAACTTTCGAACTATCTACAGTAAATACATTTTCAATAAAGAGTGCAGGAATAGAATATATATAAATTCATAAATACTCAACAACTGCAATACCTGTGGAGAGGAGAGAGGAAGAAAAGAAGGGAGGGGGAGGACGACAACACCAGTAAACACAGCCCAACCTAGGCCTCTTCACGAAACTGGTCACACTCAGCTGAGTGCCAAGACTGAAAACAGTTCCTATCGCGAACCAAGCAAAGTCTTTTGCCATTACATTCCGGCGCGCAACAAGCTACTTTAGATTTATTTTCAGTCCTACTTTTCTGATAGCATAGCCAACATCTCTTAGAGGACTCTTCAAATTTAGGGACATGGGCTGTGTGGAGTGATGACAAAGGAGGGACTACAGGCTTTAGTGTATGCAAAGGGAAACTTGCGTGAATATCGATACCTCCCAGCTGATGAGCCAGGTTTTCTCTGAAATCTATCTGGGTTAAGTTCACCGGTCTATGCTCATCCCCTGGTGCCGCATGAATGTGTTGCCATTCCTTAAACAATATGAAATTATTGATGACGGTAATGTCTATGAAGTGGAAAAAAAGAGTATTCCACCACTTCTGAGTTTTTTGTAAGATGTCGTAAGATTTTATCATTTGGTCTCACCTACCAACACCGCCCATGTTTTTGTTATAATCGCTGATGACAGTGGGCTGGAAGGCTACTTCTTTTGTCCAGTCGCCATCATTTTTCACAAACCTAATCATTTTGGTTGAGCCATTTTGTGTCCTTCCAATGAATTACACGTATATTCCCCTCAATGCTACCCCACCTCATAGCCCCACGAGCTGTCTTGCATTCCCATCTTTTGATGTCTTTAAATTCTGCAGGAAACAGTTTACAATTCACCCTGCATGTCCCACAGGCATTAGTTCCCATTTCTAACAACTTAAAGGAATAGTTCACCCAAAAATGAAAATTTGCTGATAATTTACTCACCCTCAGGCCATCGGAGATGTATCTGAGTTTCTTTCTCCATCAAAACAGAATTTAAGACTTTTAGGATTTCATTTCAGGCCTCCTCCTCTAAACAATGCAAGTGAATTTCCTCCATTTTTTGTCGGTCCAAAATGCATATTTAGGGTGCATCAAAATAATCCACAGGACTCCAGTCGACAAATAAAGTTCTTCTGAACGCAAACGATTGATTATTTTTAGAAACAAAACAACACTTATATACTTTTTAACTACAAATGTTTGCTTCCATACATATCTGTGATGTGCGGTCATGAGAGGGATGACGTAAGCTCGCTGGTAAGGTCACGCATCACGTGGAGGAGGAGTCAGGAAGTGTGTCATTGTTTACATTGTTTTTTTTTTATTATTATTTGGAAATGTTTTATTTTTTTAATTTCATATTGTTTTGAAATTGTTTTGGACTGTTTTGGTTTGTGAACGGCACAAGTTTCTCTTGTAAACAATGACGTGCTTCCTGACTCCTCCTCCACGTGACGTGTGACTTACCAACAAGCTTACATCATCCCTCTCATGAGCGCACATCACAGAGATGTATGGAAGCGAACCATTTGTAGTTAAAAAGTATATACTATAAGTATTGTTTTGTTTCTCAAAATAATCAATCTTTTGGGTTCAGAAGAAATTTATTTGTCGACTGGAGTTGTGTGGATTATTTTGATGCACCCTAAATATGCATTTTGGACCATCATAAAATGGAGGACATTCACTTGCATTGTTTAGAGGAGGAGGTCTGAAATGAAATCCTAAAAGTCTTAAATTCTGTTTTGATGAAGAAAGAAACTCAGATACATCTTGGATGGCCTGAGGGTGAGTAAATTATCAGCAAATTTTCATTTTTGGGTGAACTATTCCTTTAACCATAAGAGCTGGGGACGTGTAAAAGTTGTCAAACTAAACATTGTGGCCCTGGTCTTTGAATGGCTGCAGTAACGATTCAACTACTTTGGTGGCCAAGTCAGTGACACGCCCATCATGACTACCTGTGTAAACATTAAAGTCGAGAGTATACCCCGAGTCTGATGTTGCAATTACCCATAATTTAAAACCCCACGAGTAGTCTTGCCCTTCATGTATTTTTTAAATCCTGACCGAGCTTTAGACTTGACCATTCGTTCATCTATTGCGAGATTTTGGTTAGGCTGAAAGAGCTGATGGCATTTTTGTTTGAGGTGGTCCATAAGATAATGCAACTTCCTAAGGCAATCCTGATTATCCTCTGTGGTAGGGTCTACAGCATGTAGAGCTGCTAGAAGAGCCTTGTAGCGGTCACGCGACATAAATCCCCATGCCCACGAGCCCTGAAGTGACTTGGTTCCCCAATGACGATGGGAATCAGGGAGAATTGAAAACCCCATGTAAATGAGCAACCCAAGAAATTTGTAAAATTCATCGGGGGTCATCTCCATCCAAGCTCCTTGGTAGCTGGAATATGACGGACAGTTTAGGACGAGCTCCTACCCCTGACGGTTTGTAAAGCTACATATCTCAGCAACTACAACCTGAGTAAAAAACAGCATGAAAAAGTCAATTTCTCGCAACATCATATTGAAGGTTGACCGCACAGCTTGACGCACGCTACATAAGTCAATACTGAGTGTATGGCTAGGCTTAAATGGGAGAGGTTTTGGTGCCTGTGAATCGATGTCAGAGTATGAGGGATAAGAAACAGAGTCAATGAAGGGTTTACGCTTTCTATCTAACTTGGGACCTGTGCGAGAATGGCTAGCCATACCCAAAATAATAAGAGTAACAGTGTTAGTGTTACTGTGAGTATCAGTCATATGAGAAATAGAAACAAACAATACATACACATTCATACATACCTAGTTGATGGTCCTGGCTGGGGATCAGGTTCCATCTCATCCTCCATCTCCTCATGGTCCGGGTCTTCCTGCAGTAGTTCCTGGTCCAGCAGATCTTCCTCCTGTGTGCTCATGCCCTCATGAGCCATGTCCTCCTCTGTTATAAACCTAAGCTCATCAGCAGTCAGCTGCCTCCTCCTCTTGAGGGTGCTGAGCAGGGAGCCATAGTCTCTATCCATCTCTACAACAGAACAAAAGTATAACAATTGGTAGCCAGCAGTGTGTTCTTCACAAATCCATACACTGAATAGTCACCAAAGGCTTGCAGACTAACCAGAATGTCCAACTGCAGACAGCCCTCTCACACTTTCCTTGTGAACAGGAAGCTACACACAACCTAAAATCATGTCTGTGTGATGGATGGGTAAGGCTCTCTGCTAAATTATAGAAAGATATCTACCATAAAAACTTATCTAACTAGCAGGCCAGTTTCCAGGCAGGTCTGAACAGCGTCTGCTCTCTGCCTAAAATTACCTCAGGTGGATTTTTCACAAGCAACAAAATTGGCAAAAAAAAGTTATTGATATTTAGTTAAAAATGTACATAGTATTGCTAGCTAATGTTTATTTAGCAAGTTTCAAAGAAACTGCCAAAAAACGTTTATATAAAAAGAGGCTCGCCGATGACGGTCACGTCAATTTTTCCAGTAAAAAAACTAGCTAGTGCTACTCCTACAAATAAATGCTTCGTAACTAAAAAGGTTTGACTATCTTCCACCAGTGACAAAATTGGCCAAAAAAGTTATTGATATTTCGCTAAAAATGTACATAGTATTGCTAGCTAATGTTTATTTAGCAAGTTTCACAGAAATTTGCTTAAAAATAGAGGTTAGCTGCCTGTTCGATGAACGCTGACGGTCATGTCATTTGTTCCAGAAATAACTAGCGTTACTCCTACAAATAAATGCTTCGTAACGAAAATGTTTTGACTTTCAATATACAATATCGATAACGCATATTAAATAACTTGTCTTACCTTGAAAGATCACCTCAGTTTTCAATTTGAAGCAGTAAGTCCAATACTGGAAGTAATCTACCGGCGTATCCTCTCTGGCTCCGCTCAGGCAACTGGAGGATGATGCAGATGACGATACATTTATTATTCACTCCCAGTAACCTTAACCAATCATATGTGCTTTTAGCTTATATTGTCATGAGTATCTGGCAGTTTTCAGAAATAAAATCGGTGATTGGACGGCGAAGATACTGAGACAGGAACCATGGGAATAATTGTTCCCAAATTTGAACGCTGGTAATGGTGAAATTAATTAGATTAATCATGCCACCATGCAGAATTTTCCTACCAAGAAGCAAATCAAGCGTGAAGAGCCATTTCCATGTTCTTGCAAGTCCCAGTCAGCAGGGGACAATAAGCGCAGCTCCAGCTGTATAGACAACAAACAATTATTATTATTTATTTTTTTAATCACACATACCAATGGCTTCTACAGAATCATACACTATTGCTTACAAACTTCGGAGCTCATGGTAGGTTTGTTTTGAAAAGTTTATCTGTTATAGTTTAAAATACATTTCTTTACGACAAAAATGTGACTATTACTTTGGGAACCCTACTGTTTTGCTATATTCTGCTCTCTGTAATGTCAACTTTCCAAAATCCCATCAATTTCCTATCAATAAAGTCCAGCCCTTTTTTCCCCTGTCCTGTTTTCCTGTATCACTCTGAAATAAGTAACATTACAGAAGTAAAATGAGTTGAGAATGGTGTTTCAAGTTGACTCGAAGGCCTAACACTATAAAAACTGTGATTTCTTTATGATTTCTTTATAAGCTTCAGTCTGCTCAAACAGGGCTCTTTTATTCTTCGATGGCTTGCTCTTGGACTCAACTGCAAAGAATCAAAGTGCACTGTCTGGAGTGTCTATTGACAAAGACCGCTGTATGACCCGTGGAAAGTATACACAACAAATACATGTATACAGTAACGCTCACTATCTCCCTTTTATTTTTTCTTGTTTGTACAATCAAAATTCAAGAGTCTTTTCAGAAACATTTCTCTGTTTGCTCTTTCTCAGGCACTCATGGGGCATGTGAAGGGGGCTGAAATATAGGCGGGATTGAAGTTCGGTTGACCTGGTCTGCTGCTTGTGTTCTGTGTCACCGGAGCGAGAGAGAACGAGAAGACGAGGATCTTGTACTCTCTTGGAGAAGTGCTACCTTGAACAGGGAGAGGAATTTTTTGTGGTTTATTCAGAGAGCTGCTCCATCTGTGTAAACTGGCACTTGCCAGGATGTAGACTCCCTCGCTCCTCCCTCGTCTTCTGCACAGACACACGCTTAACCCCTTCAACACCTACTAACTGCTACTTACCAACAGTTTCACAGCTTACAAGATGACAGAGTCCACAATATGTACCACAGTAATCACAGTGTCCGCTTATACTTTCCTGTAGTTTACTGATTGCCACTACTACTAAAAAAACACAAATAAAAAAAACATGCTAACTGCTGTTAGCCACCAGTATCATAAAAACCCATGTTGGGAAAACTACTTTAAAACAGTAGTTTGATTGTTACTACAACAAAACTATGCTAACTTAATATTAGCAAGTTAACAGTTTTAGTGTAGCTAAAAATGTGCTAACTTGCTATTACAAACCATTGTCATCAAAAACAATGTTGGGGAAGCTACAGTACTTTAAAACTGTACTTGATTGTTAGCCTATTACAAGTCAACTTTGCTAATTTGCTATTAGCAAGTTAACAATTTTACTGTAGATACAACTTTGCTAACTAGCTAATAGATCACTGTCATAAAAAACAATGGGATCTACTTTAGTTTGATTGTTACTATAAAACTGTGCTAAATGTTAGCCACCCCCTTATGAAAATCGAGAGTTCATGGCATATTTGTTACAAATTCGCCACTGATAACTTTCACCTGCAAATTAGCTTTGCTGCAAATTGTCCTGTTACCAAAGATTTGCCAGAGCTTCACCACTACCGGCTATGAGCTGCAAACTTCCAGCAAACATTTGTGGCGAATCAAAAGCTAATTTGCATGTGAAAATAAAGAGCGACAAATTTGCAGAAAATTTGCAGCAAGTTTGCGGCTAGTTTCAATTTTTTTGTAAGACTGTCATCAAAAATAATGTTGGGAACTTTTAAATTGTAGTTTGTCAAGCTTAAAGCTGCTCAGTCAAGCTACCTGTTAGAAAAGGTAGTTAGCTACACTGTATACTGTAAGCTACTAACAAAAAAACTACATTGAAGGTATTTGTGGATAGTTCACCCCAAAATGAAAACTTAGCCTCATGTTGTATGACTTTTATTTTTTCCATGGTACACAGGAGATTTTAGTCAGAATGTCAGCTTCACCATTCACTTTCATTGCATCTTTTTGTCATACAATGCAAGTGAATGGAGACTTAAACTAACATTCAACAACACGAGGGTGAGTGATAACTGCATTTTAATTTTGGGGTAAATTATCCATTTATAAGGGCAGTATCTTTTAAAATATATGAACTCACTAAGATTATATAATTTATAATTTGAATATAATAATAATATCATTGAAATTTAGCTGGTATTGAAATTGAAGTATTTGAAAGACTGAATCTCAGGTCCAATTTTCATTTATTTTGATTTTACAGTAGAACCAAGAACCATAGTATGGTTACCATGGTACATGTTTGTAAGGGATACCATGATAGAGTCCAGAGGACTAAAGAACGCCTGGCTTTTGCTTACTTTGGCTTTGTTTTATCGTTTTCACAGAACTCTGGATGGCAAAATGAAGGCAGTTTATAGAGGTTATGTAAGTATTTGCTAAAGCACTTTCGGTCCTGTCTGTTGAAAATGTGACAAAGCAGGCAGTCAGCTTTGGTGTGTGTGTGTGTGTTTCTGTGTCATTATCTCCATTATTGTATGCGACGAGTGTGAAGTTTGTATGTTTTACTTTGATTACTGTATATATATTTTGTAAAATGAAGTAAACTCGGCCTTGCCACTATAAACTGGGAGTGTGATTTGAGAAACTAGGTTAACCTCTAAACAAACACACATGTGCACACACACACACACACACACACATACACATGCACACACACATGTTGGTGCGGCTATCCTCATGAGAACTCTCCACAGACATAAAGATTTTATATTGTACAAACTATAGTTCCCTATCTGTCACTCACTCGATGTTGTGTCAATGTAGTGACACTAGGGGTCACTCTTGGGAGCCCCAAATACCTCTGCTTTTTAAAAAAAAGTCCAATGAGAATTGGCGAGTGGAATTTGCATGCCACTCTCCCGGACATACAGGAATAAAAGGAGCTGTTATGCAACCACTCATTCAGATTTTCTCTTCGGAGCCGAGCGTTTCTATTCATTGAAGCTGAATTCATCTGCAAGTTCATTCACCTCATCTGCTGGATTTTATGGCGCATTCCAGTGGCTTCTCCCCCTCTGCACCCGTGGAGTGCAGAGAACGCCCCTGGGCGCTTCGGCAGAACAACAAAAGTGTATATTCTAAAAAAAAAAAGAGTATATTTTCATTCTAAAAGAGCAGCACACACGGAACATCTTTTTAAAGATGCCTTTCCGTTTGTGTGTTATTCCTGTTGCGGTCGTTATCTCTCCACTTCTGACGGCCACGATCGATGTCTTACGTGTCTGGGCACTGCCCACGCGGAGACATTGTTCGTGGATGGGTCTTGTCCTCATTGTGAGGACATGATCATGGCAACATTGCGGTCGCGGCTTGCATTCGTAAGAAAGCAAGCCACCCCAGCGGCTCCCCGGCTCGGTCCTTCTACCTATGGGTATGAGGCCGTGCAGGTTAGCACTGGGGGCAATTTGGGGACATTAATGGGACCACCTCCGCCGGGTATCCCCCCACGGACCTCCCATTCCCCAGCACGCTCACTTGCCCTGGTCGGGCGCTCGGACGAGACCGCCGGCTCGTCTCAGGGCGAGTTCGACCTCTTGTTCGGAGCCCGGGAAGACGACGAGTTATCGAGCACAGCATTGGAGAGCGGGCTTGTTCAGTCGGACGCAGAGGCTTTCGACTGGTCTCCTCCTTCGGGAATGGTTGCCCAGTCCCAGGCTGACGCGGAAATGACGGACATACTTTACCGGGTGGCCGCAAGCATCAGGCTAGAGTGGAACTCTCCACTCTCCACTCTCCCCTGAACCCCCGCGGCTCGATGATTGGTTCCTGGGCTCGGGGTGCCACCCACGGCCACACCCCGCCCCTGTTTCTTTCTTCATGGAAGTGCATGAGGAGCTGACAAGATCGTGGGAGGCACCTTTTACTGCCCAGTCCCGGTCTTTCAGCTCCCCCGCTCTCACTACCCTCGATGGTGGAGCGGCCAAGGGGTATTCGGTGATCCTCCAGGTGGATAAGGTGCTCGCGGTGCACTTGTGTCCACAGAGCGCCGCCACCTGACGTGGGCGCCTGAAGCTCCCATCCAGCAGGAGCCAGGTAAGTGCTTCGATGTCCCTGGACTCAGCACAGCCACAGGGCTCGAATCCCCTCGACATGGCACCCCACCTGCCGGTATGTCTGACGTGATCATGCCCTTGGTCCCCCTCGCCCAGAGTTTGGGCGCATGGCTCGCGCTTTCCAACCTGTCGTGATGGCTGACCCGGACCGTCCGACTCGGCTACGCAATTCAGTTCGCTAGGCGCCCGCCCAGGTTCAGCGCCGTCCGCTTCACCTCGGTGAAGGGTGAAAACACCGCTACCTTGCGTGCGGAGATCACTACCCTTCTGCGCAAGGGCGTGATAGAGCCTGTCCCTCCAGCTGAGATGAAGAAAGGATTCTACAGCCCTTACTTCATCATACCGAAGAAAGGTGGTGGGTCGCGGCCAATTCTGGACCTGCGAGTACTGAACCGGGCTTTGCACAGACTCCTGTTCAAGATGCTGATGCAAAAACGCATTCTAGCGAGTATACGGAATCAAGATTGGTTCGCGGCGGTAGACCTGAAGGATGCATACTTCCATGTCTCGGTCTTACCTCGACACAGACCCTACCTGCGGTTTGCCTTCGAAGGCCAGGCGTACCAGTACGTGGTCCTCCCCTTCGGCCTGTCCTTGTCCCCTCGCGTCTTCACGAAGGTCGCAGATTCAGCCCTTGCCCCCACTAAGGGAAGTGGGCATCTGCATCCTCAACCTTATCGACGACTGGCTAATCCTAACTCACTCTCGAGAGTTGCTGTGCGCACAAAGGGACCTCGTGCTCTGGCACCTCAGCTGACTGGGGCTTTCGGTCAACTGGGAAAAGAGCAAGCTCTCCCCGGTTCAGAGCATCTCTTTTCTCAGTTTGGAGTTCGACTCAGTCTCGATGACAGCACGCCTCACGAATGAGCATGCTCATTCGGTGCTGAACTGTCTGAAGGCGTTCAGATGGAGGACAGCGGTTCCACTGAAACTTTTTCAGAGGCTCCTGGGGCATATGGCATCCTCAGCGGCGGCCACACCGGTCGGGTTGATGCATATGAGAATGCTTCAGCACTGGCTTCAGACTTGAGTCCCAAGATGGGCATGGCACCGCGGGACACATCGCGTGGCCATCACACCGATCTGTAGCTGCCTCTTCAGTCCTTGGACCGACCATGCATTTCTATGGGCAGGGGTTCCCCTAGATCAGGTCTCCAGGAGCATCGTGGTTACAACAGACACCTCCAAGACGGGCTGGGGTGCCGTATGCAATGGGCACACAGCTGACCGGCTCTTGGACTAGCCCGTGGCTGCATTGGCACATCAACTGCCTTCAGTTGTTGGCAGTACTGCTCACCCTGTGGAGGTTCTGGTCGTTGATCCAGAGCAAGCACGTGTTGGTCCGGACGGACAACACAGCGATGGTAGTGTACATCAACTGTCAAGGCAGTCTACGCTCCCGTTGCATGTCACAACTCACCCGCCGTCTCCTCCTCTGGAGTCAGCAGCGCCTCAAGTCGCTATTAGCCACTCACATCCCGGGCGACCTCAACACCGCAGCGGATGCGCTGTCACGTCAGGTTACCCTCAGGGGAGAGTGGAGACTCCACCCTCAGGTGGTCCAGCTGATTTGGAGACAATTCGGTCGAGCACAGGTAGACCTGTTTGCTTCCCGGGAATCCTCCCACTGCCTGCTTTGGTACGCCCTGACCAAGGCACCCCTCGGTATAGATGCGATGGCACACAGCTTGTCCACTTGACTATGCAAATACGTGTTTCTCCCAGTGAGCCTACTTGCACAGACCCTGTACAAGGTCAGGGAGGATGAGGAGCAGATCGTCCTAGTAACACCCTATTGGCCCACCCAGATGTGGTTCTTGGATATCACGCTTCATGCGACAGACCCCCCCCGACGAATTCCCCTGAGGAAGGACCTTCTTTCTCAGGGACGGGGCACCATCTGGCACCCACGTCCAGACCTCTGGAATATCCACGTCTGGCCCCTGGATGGGATGCGGAAGACCTAAGTGGCCTACCACCCATGGTGGTAGACATGATCACTCAGGCTAGGGCGCCTGTATGCCTTGAAGTGGCGTCTGTTCGCTAAATGGTGTTCTTCACGATGCGAAGACCCCCAGAGATGCGCAGTTGGATCGGTGCATTCCTTCCTGCTGGAGGGGCGGCTGTCCCCCTCCACCTTGAAGGTGTATGTAGCCGCTATTTTGGCTCATCACGATGCAGTAGATGGTAAGTACTTGGGGAATCACGACTTGATCACCAGGTTCCTGTGAGGCGCTAGGAGGTTGAATCCCTCCAGACCATGCCTCGTCCCCTTGTGGGACCTCTCTGTAGTTCTTCAGGGTCTACAGGGAGCTCCCTTTGAGCCCTTGGAGTCAGCTGAGCTTAAGGCACTCTCTTTGAACACTGCCCTCCTGACTGCACTCACTTCCATCAAAAGGGTAGGGGACTTGCAGGCATTCTCTGTCAGTGAATCGTGCCTGGAGTTCGGTCCGGGTTACTCTCAAGTGATCCTGAGACCCTGAACGGGCTATGTGCCCAAGGTTCCCACGACCCCTTTTATGGATCAGGTGGTGAACCTGCAAGCGCTGCCCCAGGAGGAGGCAGACCCAGCCTTGGTGTTGCTGTGTCCGGTGTGAGCTTTACGCATCTATTTGGATCGCACGCAGAGCTTTTGAAGCTCCGAGCAACACTTTGTCTGCTTTGGTGGACAGCAGAAAGGAAGCGCTGTCTCCAAACAGAGGATCACCCACTGGGCCATTGACGCCATTGTGATGGCATATCAGGCTCAGGATATGCCACACCCTGCGGGGTTACAAGCCCACTCTACCAGGAGTGTGGCTGCCTCCTGGGCCCTGGTCAGTGGCGCCTCTTTGGCAGACATTTGCAGTGCAGCGGGCTGGTCAGCACCCAACACCTTTGTGAGGTTCTACAATCTCCGGGTTGAGCCGGTCTCATCATGTGTATTGGCAGGCACGAGCAGGTAAGTTCCGGGACAGCTGGCTGGGTGTACCACTTGCGCATAGCGCCTTTCCCCTCCCTTGAGGTGAAGACGTGCGCTCTTGACTCCCAGTCGTGTTCATAGACTGTGATCCCAGGATGACTTTCGTCCTTAGCCCTCTGGCAGTTGAGTTTGCGGAAAACTTGCTGCCGACCCAGTACGTGCGCTAATGAGACCCTGTACTGAGGTAGGTGCTCCGCATGTGCTGATTCCCTGAAGGCGACCCCATGTGATATCTTCCGCAAAATAATTTCCCTGTTGGTAAACTGCGTCTTCCTTGGGCAGAGGCCCCTCTGTCCCCGGTCGCCATGCTTTGTAGAAACTCCTCCCCCTTCGGGTAGGACCTACCATGGAACCTCTCCACATGACATACTTCCGACAAGACTCGGTAAGACCATGTGACATATTCCACTCAAAATACCCACCCCCCCTCTTTTTGGGCGAGGTGTGGTCTCTGCAGTGCCTTCCCCTTGGGAGGGACACCCCCCGACATAGACACATATGGCTCCCAGTCGGTTAACAAATTCCACTCTTTTTGGGGAGAAAAGAGAGGAAAAGAGGCCTCGGCTGGGCTAGCCTGTCCCTATCGTTGGGTAGTTGACTTGTCCCTGAAGGACCATTCGACGCTCATAATAGCGTTGGCGGAGGTTACGTGACGGCCTGGTGTGCTGGCTACGAGGCACACAGCGGTCTGCCCATCACACACCGCCAGTTCACGTAACACAGTTCAGATAGTTGTGGCGTTTTGTATAGGGACCCCTAGTGTCACTACATCGACACAACGTCGAGTGAGTGACAGATAGGGAAAGTCATGGTTACTTTCGTAACCTCCGTTCCCTGATGGAGGGAGCGAGACATTGTGTCCCTCTTGCCACAACGCTGAACTACCCGCTGAAATGGCCGAGACCTGGTCTCGGCTCCTCAGCACAAAACCTGAATGAGTGGTTGCATACCAGCTCCTTTTATACCCGTATGTCCGGTGGAGTGGCATGTAAATTCTCATTGGCCTTTTTAAAAAAAAGCAGAGGTGTTTGGGGCTCCCAAGAGTGACCCCTAGTGTCACTACATTGACACAAGGTCTTGTTCCCTCCATCAGGGAATGGAGGTTCCGAAAGTAACCATGATGATTCTATCCCCTAACCCTACCCCTAAACCTAACCCTCACAAAAAACTTTCTGCATTTTTACATTTTCAAAAAAACATTGTTTAGTATGCTTTTTAAGTGATTTGAATTATGGGGACACTAGAAATGTCCTCATAAACCACATTTATAGCATAATACCCTTGCATTTACCAAAAATGTCCTCTTAAACCACCCAAACCTGCCCACACACACACACACACACACACACAAACAAAGCTACTGTAAAATGTCAGTAGACTTGGAACATAGTGCACAAGTAGTACTGTATGGATTTCTTTTATGATAGGCTACTTTTATGATACTTTTTGGTAAAATCACCATCCACTTGGTATGCAAAATAACAGCTCAGACATTTTGTGTTTTACAGAAGAAATTCCTTTAAAGTGAACGTGTAAGTGTGGTCCATACATTTATGTGTATATGTACTGTATATTTATGCTGTTGTATGTTTGTTGTTGGTACTCCTTTATTAAAAGTTTTGTATTATTTGACCCTTGACCCCAATGATAGCTATAAGAGGAAGTCTTTTGTCCTGGAAGTAAACAGTGATTTAGCCATTCTTTCTTTGTCTTCTGAAACTCTGAAACATCTTCTTTTTGTTTCTGAAAACAGGAAGTGCCCCTAAAGTGTGCTTCCTATGGGACAGCTCGCTTACAGTTATCCCCACATACAAACACAAACTAATGTGCTGTGCTAGACAAATGTGAATCTATTACTTGCTAAATGATTTAGTGCAAGTTAAAAGTATTATGTTTACATTATTTTACAATAGGCATACATCACAGATAATGCATCATACACAATATAGGATGTACATATAAAAATTAATTTATAATTAAAACTTTTTATTAGGGCTGTCAATTTAACGCATTAATTCTGTGTTATATATAAAAAAAATTATGCAATTAATCATGTCCCCTCCAGTGGGCAGTAAGCGAAACTCTAGCTGTACAGGCAACACGTTAGCTTACACAGACAGAGAACAAACCACACTTACCGAGGGCAGACAACACAAAATGAGAACACGTTCTTGCCTTAAAACACATCTTGATGGAGCACAAATCTGAACGCAGGGATATCAAGACATTTCAAACTTCATTTAACTTGAAACAGAAACTTGTTTCTTCAAACTTGTTATTTGAGGGGCTTTCTCTGCAAATATTTACAGTATGTATGCGATTAATTGCGATTAATTTGATTAATTAATTGGCATACTATGTAATTAATTTGGTTAAAAATTGTAATCGATTGACAGCCCTAGTTCTTATACATTTATGACAATTAGCTGTATACTGTATAAAACTATATATATATATATATATTAATTTGTCTGCTAACAATGTCCAACAGTGGATGTTCATGCGCCACAGAAGATTTGTCATTTTTGTCATTTTTTTTCTGAAAGTCACCACACCACACCCACTACAGTGTCATTTGGCTAATGGAAATGGTACCCAATAAAAATATTCTGCTCACAAGTAATATTTACTTTGTCTTAATTGTCTTATACACTCACTGAGCACTTTATTAGGAACATCTGTACACCTACTTATTCATGTGATTATCTAATCAGCCAATCGTGTGGCAGCAGTGTAATGTATAAAATCATGCCGATACGGGTCAGGAACTTCAGTTAATGTTCACATCAACCATCAGAATGGGGAAAAAATTTGATCTCAATGATTTAGACCGTGGCATGATTATTGGTGCCAGACAAGCTGGTTTGAGTATTTCTGTAACTGCTGATCTCCTGGGATTTCCATGCACAACAGTCTCTAGAATTTACTCCGAATGGTGCCAAAAACAAAAAAACATCCAATGAGCGGCAGTTCTGTGGACGGAAATGCCTTTTTGATGAGAGAGGTCAACGGAGAATTGCCAGACTGGTTCGAGCTGACAGAAAGTCTACAGTAACTCAGATAACCACTCTGTATAATTGTAGTGAGCAGAATAATATCTCAGAATGCACAACATGTCGAACTTTGAGGCAGATGGGCTACAACAGCAGAAAACCATGTCAGGCACTTTATTAGGACCATAGTTCCTAATAAAGTACTCATTGAGAGAATGTCATCTCAAGCCTGCTCTTTACTGACTCTTTTGTCGACCTTGTTAAAGAGCACACTAACTTTTGGAGAAAAAAAAAATTAACAGGTGCAAAATTGTTTGCTGTGATGGAAATGAAAAAAGTTGGGACGCTGTGTAAAATGTAAATAAAAACAGAATGCAATGATTTGCTAATCTCATAAACCCATATGTTATTCACAACAGAACACAGAAAACATATCAAATGTTTAAACTGAGGAAATGTACCATTTTAAGAAAAAAAAAAAGATCATTTTGAATCTGATGGCTGTAACATGTCTCAAAAAATTTGGGACGGGGCAACAAAAGGCTGGAAAAGTAAGTGTTACTACAGAGAAAAGCTGGAGGAACATTTTGCAACTAAATATGTTAATTGGCAACAGGTCAATAACATGATTGGGTATAAAAAGAGTATCTTATAGAGGCAGAGTCTCTCAGAAGTAAAGATGGGCAGAGGTTCGCCAGTCTGCGAAAAACAGCGTCTACAGATTGTGGGACAATTTCAGAATAATGTTCCTCAACGTAAAATTGCGAAGACTTTAAATAAATATTTCATCATCTACAGTAAATAATATCATCAAAAGATTCAGAGAATCTGGAGAAATCTCTGTGCGCAAAGGACAAGGGTGAAAATCAATATTGGATGCCCGTGATCTTCGGGCCCTCAGGCGGCACTGCATTAAAAACAGGCATGATTCTGTAATGGAAATCACTGCATGGGCTCAGAAACACCTCCAGAACTCACTGTCTGTGAACACAGTTCACCGTGCTATCCACAAATGCAGGTTAAAGCTCTATCATGCAAAGAAGAAGCCATATGTGAACATGTTCCAGAAACGCTGCCGTCTTCTCTGGGCCAAAGCTCATTTAAAATAGACTGAGGCAAAGTGGAAAACTGTTCTGTGGTCAGACGAATCGAAATTTGAAATTCTTTTTGGAAACCATGGACGCTGCGTCCTCTGGACTAAAGAGGAGAGGGACCATCCGGCTTGTTATCAGCGCTCAGTTCAAAAGTCTGCATCTCTGATGGTATGGGGGTGCATTAGTGCCTATGGATTGGGCAGCTTGCACATCTGGAAAGGCACCATCAATGCGGAAATGTATATAAAGGTTTTAGAGCAACATATGCTTCCATCCAGAAGATGTCTTTTTCAGGGAAGGCCTTGCATATTTCAGCAAGACAATGCTAAACTGCATACTGCATCTATTACAACAGCATGGCTTCATAGTAGAAGAGTCCGGGTGCTGAACTGGCCTGCCTGCAGTCCAGACCTTTCACCAATTGAAAACATTTGGTGCCTCATGAATCGAAAAATATGACAAAGAAGACCCAGGACTGTTGAGCAGCTAAAATCCTGTATCAGACACGAATGGGACAACATTCCTCTCCCAAAACTCCAGCAACTGGTCTCCTCAGTTCCCAGACGTATACGGACTGATGTTAAAAGAAGAGGGGATGCTACACAGTGGTAAACATGGCCCTGTCACAACTTTTTTGAGATGTGTTGCTGTCATCAAATTCAAAATTACCTTATTTTTTCCTTAAAATGGGACATTTCCTCAGTTTAAACATTTGATATGTTTTCTATGTTCTATTTTGAAAAAAGTATGGGTTTATGAGATTTGAAAATCATTGCTTTCTGTTTTTATTTACATTTTACACAGCGTTCCAACTTTTTTGGAATTGGGGTTGTATGATGGATTTTCATAGTTTTATACTGAAAGTCTAAAAAAAAAAAAATTTTAATCTGTTCGTTTTGATAAAAAAAGGAGACATAAAAAAGGTCCAACGTTGAAGAAACACCCATATGATAATTTCATCAACTTCTCTATTCAAGATACACCTAAAATTATGTGTAAATTTAAACATGTTTTGCATGCTTACATAAGTTTGTCCAGGAGGAGAATTTCCCAACTTCCCTAAATATGCAGACATTTCCCATATCTACACACCACTATGGGTTTATGGGTTGGAGTTTGTGGTCAAGGCAATAGACCCATAATGATGTTGAAATGTAACTGTGTATAAATTAAGAATGCACTTAATTTATCAGGGGTCTCAAACTATAAATAGTTTAATAAATGTATTTTAATAAATACATTTTGGTTTGGCCTTTAATGTTATCCAATAGTTTTTTAAGGATTGTTAAACTAGGGGCTTGGTTAGCTCAGCGAGTATTGATGCTGACTACCACCCCTGGAGTCAAGAGTTCGAATACAGGGTGTGCTGAGTGACTCCAGCCAGGTCTCCTAAGCAACCAAATTGGCCCGGTTTCTAGGGAGGGTAGAGTCACATGGGGTAAACTCCTCGTGGTCGCGATTAGTGGTTCTCGCTCTCAATGGGGCGCGTGGTAAATTGTGCGTGGATCGCGGAGAGTAGCATGGTTTTAGGGATTGTTAAACTAAATAAGTTCACTAAATTTCACTAAATAGCAACAAAAACTGCCACAGCACTTTCCATAACACCTATTTGTCACTATGCATTGCAAAATATTCCTGATCCATGAGGTTATCATGTGCAATGTCTATAGGCTGATTCTGAGGTAATTTGATCTAACATTTCATTTATGTTGCTTATGATAATCCCTAAAATTATAACATTTATTTTGAGAAACAATACTTTTGTTGTTGTTGTTGTGTTTTATATTTTTCTTTTTTTTTTCTTTTCTTTTTTTTTTTTTTAGCTTTGTTCAAGGTGAATAAAAGTTTTATAATAAACGTCCAATATGTGAAAGGATAGTATTTGGGGTAAAAAGAGCCCCTGTTGCAGGTGCTATAAAAGCCCCCATAAAACACATTGCTTTTCTTTATTGGGGTGAACAGATTTGTTCTGAAGAATGTTTAAAGTGGGCTCATATTGACTGATTCAATCAAAATGGAGATTAATTTGTTTATAGAAAACTTGAGATGTTATAAAATGCCAAATGTGATTTAAATTATCACCTTTTCTGAAGTGGTTATTTTGTGAGGGGTAAAACGCCCCTTTGCCACCATAATAAAAAAAAAAAAAAAAATAATAAATTATATATATATATATATCATAATCAGCTTTATTGCCAAGTATGCTTACACATACAAGGAATTTGTCTTGGTGACAGGAGCTTCCAGTGTACAACAATACAAAACCAATACAAAAACAGCAGCAAGACATAGATAATAATAAAAATATAAAATATACACATACGTACATACACACACAGACACACACGTACACATACGTAGTGCAAATCTAATACAAAACTGTTATCTGTTATGTACAGTGCAAAATAAAATCTGTTATGTACAGTGCAAATTTTTTTGCTTAATGGGGCAATTTAACTGTTCATGAGATGGATAGCCTGAGGGAAAAAACTGTTCCTGTGCCTGATGGTTCTGGTGCTCAGAGCTCTGAAGCGTCGGCCAGAAGGCAACAGTTCAAAAAGGTAATGGGCAGGGTGAGTGGGGTCCAGAGTGATTTTTCCAGCCTTTTTCCTCACTCTGGATGTGTATAGTTCTTGAAGGGGGAGCAGGGGGCAACAAATAATCCTCTCAGCAGTCCAAATTGTCCTTTGTAGTCTTCTGATGTCTGATTTCGTAGCTGAACCAAACCAGACAGTTATTGAAGTGCAGAGGACAGACTCAATGACCGCTGAGTAGAACTGTATCAGCAGCGCCTGTGGCAGGTTGAACTTCCTCAGCTGGCAAAGGAAGTACAACCTCTGCTGGGCCTTTTTCACAATGGAGTCAATGTGAGTCTCCCACTTCAGGTCCTGTGAAATGGTAGTGCCCAGGAACCTGAATGACTCCACTGCTTCCACAGTGCTGTTTAGAATGGTGAGGAGGGTCAGTGTTGGGGTGTTCTGGAGAATAGCTGGGATGATGGTGTTGAAAGCTGAACTGAAGTCCACAAAAAGGATCCTTGCATATGTCCCTGGTCTGTCCAGATGTTGCAGGATATGATGCAATCCCATGTTGACTGCATCATCCATAGACCTGTTTGCTCGATAAGCAAATTGAAGGGGATCTAGAAAGGGTCCAGTGATGTGCTTCAGGTGGGCCAAAACCAGTCTCTCAAATGATTTCATGACCACAGACGTCAGGGCGACAGGTCTGTAGTCATTAAGTCCTGTGATTTTTGGTTTATTTGGGACAGGAATAATGATTGAGTGTTTGAAGCAGCATGGGACTTCACACTGCTCCAGTGATCTATTGAAGATCTGTGTGAAGATGGGGGCCAGCTGGTTAGCACAGGATTGAAGACACGCTGGTGAGACGCCATCTGGGCCTGAAGCTTTCCTCGTCTTTTGTTTCCGAAAGACCTGGCTCACATCATCTTCACAGATCTTAAGTGCAGGTTGAGTAGCAGGAGGGGGGAGGAGGGGGTTGCAGGAGGTTTTGGTTTTTATGTGAAGTGAAGGTCAGATTGGGTGTGGGGTGTGAGATTGGGCCTTTCAAATCTGCAGTAGAACACACTCAGGTCATCAGCCAGGTGTTGGTCCACCACTGGGTTGGGGGTAGGAGTCCTTTAATTTGTGAGTTGTTTCATGCCACTCCACACTGATGCAGGGTCGTTAGCTGAAAACTTGTTTTCCAGCTTCTCAGAGTATCTTCTTTTAGCCACTCTGATTTCCTTGTTCAGTGTGTTCCTGGCCTGATTGTACAAGACTTTATTCCCACCCCTGTAAGCATCCTCTTTGGCCTGACAAAGCTGCCTGAGCTGTGCTGTAAACCACGGTTTGTCATTGTTGAACTTTAAATAAGTCCTAGTAGGAATGCATATATCCTCACAGAAACTGATATATGATGTAACAGTATCTGTGAGCTCGTCCATGTCTGTGGCTGCAACCTCAAAAACACTCCAATCCGTGCAATCGAAGCAGTCTTGTAGTTCCCACTCTGCTTCATTGGTCCATATCTTTACAGTCCTTACTACTGGCTTGGTTGATTTTAATTTCTGCCTGTAGGTTGGAAGAAGATGAACCAGACAGTGATCAGAGAGTCCCAAAGCTGCTCTAGGGACAAAGCGATATGCATCCTTTATTGTTGTGTAACAATGATCCAGTATGTTCCTGTCTCTGGTGGGGCATGTAATGTGCTGTTTGTGTTTGGGCAGTTCACGTGTGAGATTTGCTTTGTTAAAATCCCCAAGAATAATAATAACTGACTATGGGTATTGTTGTTCTGTGTCTGTGATTTGATCAGTCAGCTGTTGGAGCGCTGTGTTCACACACGCGTTTGGCGCAATATACACACTCACCAGAATAAATGAGGAAAACTCCTGCAGCGAGTAGAACGGCTTACAGTTAATAACGAGTGCTTCCAAATTAGGACAGCACATCCTCTTTAACATTGTTACATCTGTACACCAACTTTCATTGATGTAAAAGCATATTCCACTGCCTCTCGTTTTCCCCGTTAACTCCGCGATGCGATCCGCTCTGAATAGCTGAAAGCCCGGCAGATGTAACGCGCTGTCCGGAATGGCATCACTCAGCCAGGTTTCTGTGAAGTACAAGGCAGCAGAGTTTGAAAAGTCCTTGTTTGTATGGGTGAGGAGATGTAGTTCATCCATTTTGTTAGGAAGAGAGTGGAGATTCTCTAGATGAATGCTCAGCAGCGCTGTTCGAAATCCGCGCCGATGGAGCCAGACCAGCGCCTGCTCGTTTCCCTCAACTGCATCTCATAGCACGTTTAAACAACACAGCTGCACCTCCAACTAAAATGTCCAGCAAACTGTCCGAATATTCAAAAACCGGGAAAAGGTTGTCTGGTATATGCTGCCGAATGTTCAGCAGTCCGCCCCTGGTAAAACTGACCGGAAAAATATTATTAAACACAGGACAAACAAACAAAAACAACAAAAGAACTGAAAAGCTACACACATCCGCAGTGCCATCTTGATATATATATTTTTTAAATCTTGATATACTTTGCAACCAGAAAAAAACCTTTACCTTTAAGAGCTCTATATGCAAATGACCTCGGTTATGATTGGCTTACCTCAGTATAGTTCATCAGGATGGGCCAAGTTACTAAATATTGGTGTTACAATGTAAATGTGGCTGGTCATATGTTAATGAGCTCATGGTTGTGACATCATAATTATGAACATTTTTGCAGCTTAGTGAGAAGAATGGATTACCAAAAACAGGAGAAAAAGAGAGAGTTAAAGCTGTGTTCCCTCCCCAGTCCACCCAGACCATCCAGACCATTTATTTTGTTTGAGGGTTGCAAAGTTTGGGACATAACAAGTTAACACCCTTTGTTTGTTTAAACAATTAAACAAAATTAAGTAAATAAAATGTATAAAATAAAAAATACAATAAAAAAAACATATGGCAGAATGGATACATTTATCCATATATATATATATACATTCTGTATAATTCTGAAATTATACAGTATAAATAAAGTATAAAAAATTATAAAGAATAAAACAGCTTTTATAAGGTTACTGATATGACTGTCTTTATTTTAAGTGCTCATGATTTCCTACATATATTGCAAAATTACAATTAATGTCTTCAGGAGTTAAACTTATTTAATGAGGGAAAAATTACAGAGTGCACCTTTAATGTAATTACTACTGTGTGCTGTGTCATTTTCATTTAAAGCAGTTCTGAAATTAGCTGATAAAACATTCAAAATCCTGTTGTCGATTTTCCCATGAGATCAGTCTGGTAAAAATTCAGCAAATGGAATGAGATTATTTACTTATCTTCCCATTATGCTGTAGAAAGGATTTAAATCATGTTACTTCTTGGGTTTAACAATTTTAACATGTTTTGCAATCAATGTGATCTTACAGGAAATCGGCATGCTGCTTCTGAAAATTCATCTTCCCTGAAATCGACCCCATTCTACCAAAATACTGACAATTGGCACCTCCCATCAGACATTTTGCATAAATTAAAACGTTCACCTTTCCTTTTGGGGCTACTGATAGCGTTTTGCACATGCAATCTCTGAGACACAGAGTCTGGTCCTGTGGAAAACATTAAATAACTGTGGTCACATAAACAATGGTGAGCATGACTCCTCTAAAATGACGGAAATTCAAAAATTTTACTTCATTGACGGTTAGGTTTGGGGTTTGGGTTATATGGTTAAAAAATATGCTTTCCTGTTTACTGTATTATGTAATTTACAAATAAAAATTCATTTTACCTCAACAACACTTCCAACTTCGGTCACTGGGGGCAGTGATTTGAATTTTGGTAAGCTTGGACCTACTGTCGCCGAATTCACAGTAATATCAGCCTGTGGTAATAAGGGGCAAATCATGCTGCAATAGAGTTGAAGGTGAAATGTAGGACTCTTTTAAACATTGAGCTCTATTTTCATGAGTGCACAAAGTGCAGCGCAATGCGCTATGACTATGCGCAATGTCTTATCCAATTCGTGAGAGTGCTAATTCTAAGCGCAATTTTCATGCCAGCGCAAAGTGCAACTGGGCATGGGAGGGAGTGTTTGCGATATTGTGGGTGTAGGCGCACAAACTGTGGGTGTATTTTATGTAAATGAATTGGCACAAAGTGCAATTTGCTATTTTCCTAATAAATATGTCATTACGCTAAGACGTTTCAATACCACCTTCAGAGGCTCCTGGGGCATATGGCATCCTCGGTGGTGGCCACCCCGCTCGGGTTGATGCATATGAGGCCGCTTCAGCACTGGCTCCAGACTTGAGTCCCGAGATGGGCACGGCACCACGGGACACACCGCGTGGCCATTACGTCGGTCTGTCACCGTCTTTTCAGCCCTTGGACCGACCTATCGTTTCTACAAGCAGGTGTTCCCCTAGAACTGGTCTCCAGGCGCGTCGTGGTCACGACAGATGCCTCTAAAACGGGCTGGGGCGCTGTTTGCAATGGGCACGCAGCCGCCGGCCTCTGGACAGGTCTGCGACTGCATTGGCACATCAACTGCCTCAAGTTACTGGCAATTCTGCTCACCCTGCGGAGGTTCCGGCCGTTGATCCAGGGCAAGCACGTGTTAGTTCGGACGGACAGCACGGCAGCGGTAGCATATGTCAACCGCCAAGGCGGTCTGCGCTCTCGCTGTATGTCACAAATCGCCCGCCGTCTCCTCCTCCGGAGTCGGCAGCACCTCAAGTCGCTGCGAGCCACTCACATCCCAGGCAACCTCAACACTACAGCGGACACGCTGTCATGGCAGGTTTCCCTCAGGGGAGAGTGGAGACTCCACCCTCAGGTGGTCCATCTGATTTGGAGTCTATTCGTATGGGAACAGGTGGACCTGTTTGCCTCCCAAGAATCCTCCCACTGCCCGCTCTGGTATGCCCTCACCGAGGCTCCCCTGGGCATAGACATGCTGGCACACAGCTGGCCCCCCGGACTATGCAAATATGCATTTCCCCCAGTGAGCCTGCTTGCACAGACTCTGTGCAAGGTCAGGGAGGACGAGGAGCAGGTCATCCTGGTAGCACCCTACTGGCCCACCCAGACATGGTTCTTGGACCTCACGCTCCTCGTGACAGCTCCACCCTGGTGAATTCCACTGAGGAAGGACCTTCTTTCTCAGGGATGGGGCACCCTCTGGCACCCGCACCCAGACCTCTGGAATCTCCATGTCTGGTCCCTGGACGGGACGCGGAAGACCTAAGTGGCCTACCACCCATGGTGGTAGACACGATCACTCAGGCTAGGGCCCCCTCTATGAGGCGCCTGTATGCCTTTAAGTGGCGTCTATTCGCTAAGTGGTGTTCTTCTCAACACGAAGACCCCCAGAGATGCGCAGTCGAATCAGTGCTTTCCTTCCTGCAGAAGAGGCTGGAAGGGAGGCTGTCCCCTTCCACTTTGAAGGTGGACGTTGCTGCCATAGCAGCACACCACGACGCAGTTGACGGTAAGTCCTTAGGGAATCATGATCTGATCATCAGGTTCCTAAGAGGTGCCAGGAGGCTGAATCCCTCCAGGCCGCGCCTCGTTCCCTCATCGGACCTCTGTAGTTTTTCAGGGTCTACAGAGAGCCCCCTTTGAGCTTTGCAGTCAGCCGAGCTTAAGGCACTCTCCTTGAAGACTGCCCTCCTGAATGCGCTCACTTCCATCAAGAGGATAGGTGACCTGCAATCGTTCTCTGTCAGTGAAACGTGCCTGGAGTACGGTCCGGGCTATTCTCACGTGATCCTGAGACCCCGACCGGGCTATGTGCCCAAGGTTCCCACCACCCCTTTTAGGGACCAGGTGGTGAACCTGCAAGCGCTGCCCCAGGAGGAGGCAGACCCAGCCCTGTCATTGCTGTGTCCGGTGCGCGCTTTACGCATCTATTTGGATCGCACGCAGAGCTTTAGAGTCTCTGAGCAGCTCTTTGTCTGCTTTGGTGCATAGCGGAAAGGAAGCGCTGCCTCCAAGCAGAGAATCACCCACTGGCTCATTGACGCCATAACTATGGCATATCTCGCCCAAAACATGCCGCCCCCGGTAGGGCTACGAGCCCATTCTACCTGTGGTGTAGTGGCTTCTTGGGCCCTGGCCAGAGGTGCCTCTCTAACAGACATTTGCAGAGCAGTGGGCTGGGCAACACCCAACACCTTTGCAAGGTTCTACAACCTCCGGGTGGAACCGGTTTCGTCTCAGGTAGTGGCACGCAACACAAGCGGATAAGCCTGGGATAGCCGGCTGGGTGTATCACTTGCACATAGTGCCTTCCAGCTCCTTTTGAGCTGAAGATGTGCACCGTTAATTGCCAGAAGTGTTCACAAAATTTGTTCCCTGGTTGACTTTCTCCAAGCCCTGTGGCAGTCGAGTTGTCGGAGAGACTTGCTGCCGGCCCAGTACATGCGCTAACTAAGAGACCTGTTCTGGGGTAGGTGCTCCGCATGTTGCGGTTCCCTGTAAGGCTAACCCCATGCGATCTATATCTTCCGCTAGTTCATTTCCCTGCTGGCAAACTGCGTCTTCCTTTGGCAGAGCCCCTCTGCCCCAGTCTCCATGTTTGTTGTACTCCTCCCCCATTGGGCAGGATCTACCTTGAAGGCTCTCCACATGGTTGGAAAGACCATGTGATGTATTCTTCCACTTAAATATTCCTCCCTCTCTTGGGGCGAGGTGTGGTCTCCGCGGTGTCCTCCCCTTGGGAGGGACACCCCCTGACTAGACCTGGTGTCCCAGTCAGATAATCCCCCTTCTTTTTTATGGAGTGGAAAAAGAGAAAGGGAAAAGAGGCCACGACTGGGTTAAGCCTGTCTCTATCTTTGGGTAGCCGACTTGTCCCCAAAAAGGGCCGTTCGACACTCATAACTGTGTTGGGGGAGGTTACGTGTCGACCTGGTGTGCTGGCTATGAGGCACACAGCAAGTCTGCCCACCACACACCGCCAGTTCACGTAACACAGTTCAGCCTTGTGGCGTTTTGTATAGGGACCCCTAGTGTCACTACATCGACACCAACGTCGAGTGAGTGACAGATAGGGAATGTCATGGTTACTGGTGTAACCTCCGTTCCCTGATGGAGTGAACGAGACATTGGTCCCTCCTGCCACAACGCTGAACTACCCGCTGAAATGGCCGGACCTTATATCGGCTCCTCAGCGTAAAACCTGAATGAATGGTTGCATACCAGCTCCTTTTATACCCGTATGTCCGGGGGAGTGGCATGCAAATACCACTCGCCAATTTTCATTGGCCTTTTATCAAAGACCAGAGGTGTCTCGGGCTCCCAAGAGTGACCCCTGGTGTCACTACATCGACACCAATGTCTCGTTCCCTCCATCAGGGAACGGAGGTTACACCAGTAACCATGACGATTTCCCCAACAGGTGGTAATAAAGTTAATGTGCAAATTCTTAAAGTATAGAACATCAAATAATGTGCTTGACGATCTCTGTTGAAGCCGTTTGTTGAATTAAAAAAAATATGAGATTTGTGTTACATTTTCTAGAGATCATAGTTTATTTATTTTTATCAATTATTATTATTATTATTTTTATTGTTATGTTTAAGTCACTGCAAAAGGCCTGGTGGACTTTTTTGACCACTTAGTTATTTTGATTATATTTTCATTTCGTTTGAAGTGTAATTTGAATTTAGAAATATTTTTGGTTGAATTTTTAGTGTTTCAATAAATGAATACATTTTTTCTAAATCAATGTCGACCGGTAGAAGCGAAGTGCATGTCAATACAATCTCTGTTAATACTAGCCATGATTTGAGGAACATGTCCCATTTAACAAGGATGCACAAAATATTGTAAATCCATATTTTTATTCTTCCAATTCATTGCATACAGTCCATTTACAATACCAACTTCTTATGAATGTACTGTCGTTGTTTATATCACTGGTACTTGACAGGGAATGGACTGTATAATAGGATAGAGACGGTGCCGGAGAAGAACCCAATTAGCGCCTTGCACGAGTGATTTCACCAAACCCACTTGTGCCTACACTTAGCGCATATTTGCACAAAAATACCAATACATCATGGCTTGCCCAATGACTTTGCACTTATGAGTTAAGGCATTGTGTTGCGCTTAGCGCTTGCACGCTTAAAATAGGGCCCATTATGTTTTTGGTCATTCAAATGTGGTAATAATTAAATTGTTTTTGACTACAATTAATTAAACATAAATTCAACAGATAGTGTCAAAATTGTGTGATTTTAACTGTTTGGTATAGTCGAGAGGGCCGAAACAGACATTTGATGTGTTTTAAACATCTTCCTTTAATGCTGTTTTATTTTTATTTTTGTCAGATTTTAGTTTATCTAACATATTTAATAGTTCTCAATAAATAAATAAATACATGCAGAGTCACTTCAGACCAGAAATTATATTTTGCTGAGTAACACTATACAGAGTTAAGTTTTAACCTGACCTTTGACCTGTTGAGAGTTTCGAGTTATAATATTTGTTACCCTCTCTGACTTGTTTACCACGAATCAGAGCTACTTACAAGTGAAGCTTACAAGTGCAATTAGTTTAAAATACCCAAAACAAGCTGTGTTGGGGAAAGTGGTTGATGCTAGCTACCCTGGTGTCACTTTAAATTACAGTACCCATGTCATGTAAACACAACTAATTACAATAGCTTTGTTACTAACCAAGTTTTTTTTTTACAAGTAGCTCAAAAATAATTACATGTAAAGCACACGGATGAATCTCACGAAACGTCAAGAACATCTGCAAAAAGAAAATGAAGATTATTTTGGTATCATTAATATTTGCGCTGTGACATTGTTTTCATTTTTCTTTAAGCAAAGTATAAGTTCTTATTTTTTTCTTTTGATTTTGTGGTGAAATATGATGCGGACATGTTCTTGACAGGTTTTGTTACATTTTATGCAACTCCATAAGAGAGTCACTCGTTCTTCATTAGTATTACTCAGTACTACTTATACTGTCACATGAATATTTTCTTAAATTGAAAAAAAAACAAAACACCTGATGACATCATGACACCTTATTGGTTTATGAGAAAAGCTTCTCTGACAAGTTAAATTACATGCAGTGCACTGATTGAATTCTGATATAATACGGTTATGCAAAAAAAAAAAAAAAAATACACATGGGTGGGGACTATTTTTAATTCAACACTCAGATAACACTTCGTCCAAAAACGTACATACAGTATGTTCGCTAAGGATGTCCTGGGCACTTTACCCATGATGTACTCCTTCAGGCAGTTGTTCCTAGCCTTTCTTCCTCTACCTAACTACCATCTTTAAGTGAGAAGTAAAAACATGTCCTCCTGTATCAGCAGGGCTTTACTTCCAACTGGTAAAAACTTGAAACCCTCCAGTCATCAGCTGAACCCATTTTAATAGTTCTCTCTGGAGAACTCTTCTCCAATTACACTTAATGACTGTCACTTCAAGTTCATACCATAAGCCAGGCAAATAACGCATCTATACTCTCACTTATGGAGAGAAATGTAGGCACTCTCATGACTTCTCAAGCGTCCAGACCCCACGTGTGTATCTGGTGAACAGCCGTCAGCATTCAGGACAGCTGGCAAAACAATAACAAATGGCTAATAATTGCTCTCAATAACGAAAAATGGCATGATGCCTGGGACACGCAAGCGTTTCTTCCTCTCGCCGCATTCTGGCCTTTATCTCTACATCATATATGTTTTTTATCAATTCCTCTCCCCCCTCTTGATAATCGCATTAGCTACAATCTCTTGTATTGAAATCCCAAACTGCTCTGTGTATTAATCGTACAGGAATCTCGTTACAGCTTCTGCTGTAATCTAAGCCATCTGCTGAGGGGTGGGCGTGCAGGATGGCAGGCGATTTTTTTACGCCTCTGGGCCCTGTGTGTGTGTGTGTGTGTGTGTGTTGTGTGTGTGTGTGTGTGTGTGTGTGTGTGTGTGTGTGTGTATGAGGTTGCTATTTGCATGTTTGCTCTTCTCTCTTTTAGCTCAAATAGTCTGAGCTAAATAGAGAGAGAGAGAGAGAGAGAGAGAGAGAGAGAGAGAGAGAGAAGAGACAGGTCATGCTCTGATACCTTGTCCTGGTCTGACCCCTTCATCCAGTATAAACAGTAAAAGTACTGTCAATAGAAAGTGATACTGGAACCTTATCAGGGTTTGGGCTGGGTTTTGTATGTAACTTCAGGTTTGCGTCAGGTTCGGGATAATAATTAATAAAAAAGTTAATCATTAGTATAAATATTTTATGTTTTGATTTTACTGTAACAAGTGTTGGGGAGTTATTCAAAAAGTAATACACTACTTTACTGATTAATTTATTGAAAATGAATCACATTATTAATTACTTTACTTTTAAGTTACTTTCTAAAACACTTTTCACAGAAACATGTTTTTTTCTATTCAACTAATTCAAAATAATTTATATACCTCCTGCTTGTTTATTGTCGTACACCCTTCAGTGGTCCAGAAACATGAACTGACTTACATAAAAACATACAAAATCATATTTTAAATATACATAAATAATATTACTTTAGAAAACTCAAGTAATGTATTTTTTTTTCTCCCCAATTTGTAATGCCCAATTTCCAATGTGCTCTAAGTCCTCGTGGTGGCGTAGTGACTCGCCGGTGTCGGAGAACGAATCTCAGTTGCCTCCGCATCTGAGACAGTCAATCCGCACATCTTATCACATGGCTTGTTGAGCGCGTTACCGCGGAGAATAGCGTGAAGCCTCCACATGCGCTCTGTCTCCGCGGTAACTTTTAGATCAGCATAAAATGTCATCCATGTTGCAGCTTATTTTGTGCAAAAAACGGCCAATAAGACAGAAAGAGCAATCTGAACTGCGTGTATAGCGACCAAGTACAGGGTTGTTTTATCTGAAATCGGCTACTCAGCGCAAAGCAGAATTTACAGTTGTCCTCAACAATATGTTTTTTACTTGATACTAAGTGCCTCAGACAAAATTTTTGAATATTATTCAAAGATTGAACTGCACAAACTTTGTCAAATCCAGAAACATGGGTTCTGGTCCTGTGGAAACTAGAAAGTAATCACGTTCTCTCTGAGATACGGGTTCGGGTCTGATGGAACCTGGAGGTAATCATGTTCACTCTGAGACATGGATTCGGGTCTTGTGGAAACCAAGAAGCAATTGTGTTTACTCTGAGGTATATGTTCCACCTAATCAATTATGTGCGCAATTTTGGGGTTGCATTTTCACTCAAAGATTACAGTTTTACCAATGACAGTTAAGTTTTGGGTTGGGGTTAGGGTGTATATGCGTTCCTAAAAATACAACTGACTTTTGAGGACATCCTGGAATTAGTGTTAAGCCAACCAACCCAAAACTGGTGATTTCAGCCAGCTCTTGCCATTTCTGTGTGCATTATGCATTAGACATGGTTCATGTGTGTGCGATTTGAGACTGAGATCCATGCTGCTTAACATGACTTTGCAGTAAGACATATTCCTGGAACACATTTCTTTCAATCAATCTGAATTTAGGGTTAGGGTTAATACTATGGTTAGGGACAGGGTTTCCAGGAACATGTCTAAGATGTATACCCTATATACTCTAGTATATACAGTACATATCACCTACTCTAGCATATGAGACTATGAATGTGTCCAGACTGATCTCACTGTGAATTTGGCGACAGTAGTTCGAAAGTTCTGCTGCTGAAATCGGTCTGTGCTTACTGAACTTTAAACCACTGCCTGCAGTGGCTGAAGCTGGAAGTGCTGTTGAATGTATGGACATGTATGAGCTTCAGGTGAAATGTCCACAGAGAAGCATCAAAAGTGAGTTGTATATTTAGTTGTAAATGAGGTAATACAGTTAACAGGAATGCATATTTTACTAACTATATGCCCTAACCCAAACCCCAAACCTAACCGTCAGTGGAGTTGCATAAAATGTAATCTTAGAGGTAAAATGCGACTTCCAAATCATGCTAGTGCTAACCATCATTTATGTGAATGTGATTACCTCCTGGTGTCAATGGGACCAGAACCAGTGTTGGATGCTCCTTGCGCAACGCAGAAAATGGTAAACAAATTTGAATTGATGCAAAATGTCTGATGGGAGATGGCACTTGTCAGTAACTGAGCAGAATGATGTCAATGTCAGAATACCGGAACATTCGGTTGCAACATATTGACTTCTCATGTGATCATGTTGGTCATTCTTTGCTCTGCATAATTTCTCCAAGTTACATGCAGGTTAAGCTGAAACATCTTTATTTTCTTTGTATTGCGTCAGTGTATGTGTAGGGTTTATAATACACATCTTAATGGATTTATCCCCAGCATATGTGTGAGCTTAACTACCCTGTGGTGTTTGCCACATCCTGTTTGAGTCAATTATGCTCCAATCTGCTCCGGATGTGGAGGGGGACACCGTGTGCTGAAGCTACCCGTTATACCTCTTGTCTGTCTGACAGAACGAGAGTGTGTCTTCCAAACCTTTGGTCTTCCTGCCTCACAGGAAGTGAACTGGATTGCCCTTCAGTGAAAGTGATGTATATGTGTGTGTGTGTGTGTGTGTGTGTGTGTGTGTATGTGTGTGTGTGTGTGTGTGTGTGTGTGTGTGTGTAGTAGTAGTAGTAGTAGTAGTAGCTACCCTGGAGTGAGCAGCACAGAACAGAGGAAGAAAAAAGATGGGTTCAAAACTAAATAATATTGAACTCAGCAGTATTTGAAAAAGGAAATGCTGTTAAGTTTAAATATGTTACTTCTTTAGAAATAGCTCTAGGCTGCTCACATAGAATTACAGAGAGAAGGGAGGTTGATGTGAAAGAAAGGCTCAAACTATGATATATCTATCTTTCCTGACCTGCTTTCTCCATCTCTCCTCATCATCTCATCTCTTCATTCTGTTATCTTCAAAGTGATGGTGCATGAAGAAATCTTGGGAGATCAGTGTTTCTGGTCCAACGAGAGCAGATTAGTGGGCAAACATGACATAAGATCTCTGATGTTCACCTCTCTCCTGAATTCTCATTTTAAAGGAATACAGTAGTTTACCCCAAAATGAAAATTTGTTCATTTTTTACTCTCTCTTATGTCGTTCCAAACCCGTTTCCCATATGATGTAGCTCACTGCTTAACCAACATAGTACAATGCATCGTTGAAAAAACAAAACAAAAAAACTATATAGTCACAACTGTTTCCCAAAACCGTAGTAACTACAGTATGTTGCAAATCAGCACATCCATCGTTCAAACAACGTTTGTTTAAACCATGTCGTTAATGGCATCATGTAGGGGCAACATGATCACACGTGAAGTCGACATGATGTTTCCGATAGTTTCGGTACCATAGGATCGGCGAAAGTATGCCGACTGTATGCTGATTCTTATCAGACATGTTTGCAGTGGTTTCAATGGGTTTACCTTTCCACCTGGTGCGATTGGCAGCGTGTTGCATTAGCTGCGTGGGAGACTAGGGTTCAAAGCCAAGTAGTAACCACGTTTGAATAATCAATGATGAGCATGATTCGGAGGTTTCACTTTTCCCTCTAACATTACTTTTTTACTCCACTAATGGTTAAGGTAAGGTTTGGGTTTGGGTTGGGGGATAGAATCTATAAATATATGCTTTTCTCTTCATTGTATAACATTCTGTAAAACATTTCCATTTTCACTGTGAGATCAGGCTGGTAGGGGTGCAGTAATAACTTGCGACTATAGTCTAACGATGCGTTTGGGATCATTAGACAACTACTTGTCATACAACACACCCTTGTATGACTTTCTTTCTTCTGTGGAACAAAAACTGTGATTTTTTTTAAGAATGTCCTGGTCTGTATTGCCTGTGACATTATGTGTGTTGTGAAAATGATATCTTTTCCATATAATGTAAGTGAATGGGGACTGGGGCTGTCAAGGCCCAGAATGACAAATAAAGAATCATAGAAGTATCATAAAAGTAGTCCATGCGCTATATTCCAAGTCTCATTTAGCCATTTGATAGCTTTGTGTGAAGAACAGACCAGAATTTAATCTTCCCCTCAGTTGTAGCTCTCAAATAAAATATGGCATTGCTGCTTCAGACAGGCTGCTTCAGGTTTAATGTCTATTATGTTTGGTCACGAGCCATGTGAAAACCAATGGCATTGCTTTGGCAAACAGGTTGAAATTATCAGTGAATAACAACTTCAATTTCAGTCTGTTTGCCATACAAAGCTATCTTATGGCTTCAAACAATTTGGAAAATAGCACGAGGCACATGGACTACTTAAATTGTACCATTTTCAGAGCCAAATGCGATGAGTTCAGTCTATAGTAGTTTAAATGTTGCCCTGAGGGTCTCACTTGAATTCAATGACCCTCATCATGAGAATAAGACAGATATACTGTATTCCTGGGTATATTTTATTTTTTGTGAAGCAATTTGTTTTGGGGCTCAATTTAAGCTCATAATAGAAAGTGGAGATACAGATACTGTACATGCAGCTTGTTATGTGGGTGACACTCTGTTATTGCATAATTTATAATGGTTTCCAACAATTATCGGCAAATTCTCAGAATAATGTTTTCTAGAAATATGTCAAAAATAGAAAAAAGTTCTACTTTATATTTTTCCATTTGCTTGGTAAGAGGAAGATTTGACTTTCTGGGAACTTTGATCAACAGCAAGAGATTGAAAGAGTTACATTCGGAGAATTATAATTGAGGTTATTGAGGCTGATATCAGTGATATAGAAAGACATGGATGCAGATTAGATAATTAACTATTTTTCCCAAAAAATCTGTTGATGCTCATTGACCCCACCCATGGATTTGACTTTACTCTGTTTAAATTAGTTCACATTTACCATATAGTGTGCTGTTCAAAATTGTTCATAATGTTGACAAATAATACATCTTTATAATATGTCACCATTATTAACTCTTTTTTGACTAGACTATATAGGAAATGTGAACTCATTTAAGCAAAGTGTGTGTGTGTGGGGTGGTGGTGGGGGGGTTGCATGCACATTAACAGGTTAAGAGTGCTATGGTGACTTGTAACTTTGACCTGTTGCCCCAGACTGCTTTACCACAGTAAGGTGTTTAGAGTAGAAATAGATCTGTCACATTTCACATCCCTGTTCGGATGTCTAACTCGCACCTTAACAAACACTGTCTGAATCATAGGCATTTACGAGTGTAGGGGTGGGACATCTGTTCTCATTCCTGGTATACTGTACATCCACTGACATCCAGCTGCAAATATAGTTTATTGGAATAAAAAGTTATAGCAGAGTGGATTAGAATCCAGGACCCATAGATTATAACTATGCTGTGCGGTTAGTAGCTAATAATATTAAATATTTTGCTAGGTAAGTTTGGTAAAAATAAAGAAAGAAATAAATAAAAGCAGTGGGGTCCAAAAGATTCTAATCTAATTCAAACTAAGAAATACACAAGAAGTTTTAGGATTTTGAAAAATGTAAATTAAAGAAACTTAAAGGAATATTCTAGGTTCAGTACAAATTAAACTCAAGTGACAGCATTTGTGGCATAATGTTGATTGTCACAAAAAAATTATTTAAACTCGTCCTTAAAAAAAAAAAAAAAAAAAAAAAAAAAAAGGTGAAGCAAAAATTGTGGTTACAGTAAAGCACTCTCAATGGAAGTAAAAGGGACCAGTACTTACATTTTAAAATATACACTGTTCCAAAAGTATAGCCACAAGACGTAAATATTATACATGTTAACATGATTTTCGTGTGATAAAATCAAGGATTTACTACTGTTTACTAGATTACAGGGTTTACTAGCATTATGTAGCCAATGACAACCAAGTTGTAATATTTGATATAAATTTACACTAAAATCACATCAACACGACTTGTGACATGTACCATCTAGTTGGTATACTTTAGAGTGTGTATTTTAAAGTTTACTGATTGGCTCCATTTACATCCCCTATAAGTGCATTGCTGTGTTCTTTGCCTTTACTTACATAAGTTAGGGATGAGTAAAAATTATTTTTGTGGTAATCAACATTGTGTCATAAATGTTGTTGATGGAGCTTAAAGAAATAGTTCACCAAAAAAATTATCTTTTCTCATCAGTGAGCACGTTTACATGCACACCAATATGCTGATTACTCCCAAAAATCAGTTTATTTAAAAAATCTGAAAAAAAAAAAATTAAAAAAAAATGTGTTGACATTATATTTGAAATAATCGCGTTATTCTCTGCTTTAGATATCAAACCATGAAGAGACGTGCTCAACATGTGCGCACATTGGATAAGCCAGTCAGAACACTGACAAAAAGCTTTTTTTCTAGAAAGCTTTTTGCATCCCACATTGGTTGGCATAAAGAATTACAGAAAACATGTTAAGTGCTTTTAAAAGCTTGCACACTATTTAAAGGTCCATTCAGTAACTTTTGTCTTTGTGTCGTCATGAAAGTGTCAAATAACAGGACTGTTACTGACATTAAGTGAATAGAATTCGGCTGGTCATGTGATTCTAACATGGCAGCCCCCATGTGTGGACACTCTCCATGTAGAATAAAACAGATTTATAAGGTTAATGATATGACTGGAGTCTTCATTTTAATGTGAGTGGTCATGATTTCCTATATACACCAATGAGACAAAACATTATGACCACTCACAGGTGAAGCAAATTGATCATCTCCTAACAAGGCCACATGTCAAGGTCAGGGTAGATTAGATGGTAAACAAGAACAATCAGTTCTTGTAGTCAACGTGTTGAATGCAGGAGAAATGGGCAAGAGCAAAAACCCGAGCGACTTTGTTGAGGGACAAATGGTTAAGGCCAGATGACTGGGTCAGAGCATCTCTGAAACGGCAAGGCTTTTATGGTGCTCCCGGTCAGCAGTGGTGAGTACCTACCGACAGTGGTCTGATGAGGTGACAGGGTGTTGGGCGCCCAAGGCTCATCGATGCGCGAGGGCAAGAAGGCTATCCTGTCTGGTCCGAACTGACAGAAGGTCTACTGTGGCACAAGTCACAGAAATTTGTAATGATGGTTATGGGCGGAATGTGTCACAACACACAGTACATCGCACCCTGCTGTGTATGGGGCTGTGTAGGCCAGTCAGAGTGCCCATGATGACCCCTGTCCACCGTCGAAAGTGCCTACAATGGGCACGTGAGCGTCTGAACTGGACCTTGGAGCAGTGGAAGAAGGTCGCCTGGTCCAATGAGTCCCATTTTATTTTACATCATGTGGACGGCCGTTTACATATGCGCAATTTACCTGGGGAAGTGATGGCACCAGGATGCACTGTGGGAAGATGACAAGCTGGTGGGGAGAGTGTGATGCTCTGGGCAATGTTCTGCTGGGAAATCCTGGGTCCGGCCATTCATGTGGACGTCAATTTGACACGTGCCACCTACCTAAACATCGTTGCAGACCAGGTACACCCCTTCATGGCAATGGTATTACCTGATGGCAGTGGCTTCTTTCAGCAGGATAATGCGCCCTGCCACACTGCACACATTGTTTGGGAATGGTTTGAGGAACATGATGAAGAGTTCAATGTGTTGCCCTGGCCTCTAAATTCCCCAGATCTCAATCCGACTGAGCATCTGTTGGATGTGCTACCAACAAGTCTGATCCACAGTGGCTCCACCTCACAGCTTGCAGGACTTGAAGGATTTGCTACTAATGTCTTTGTGCCAGATCCCACAGGACACCTTCAGGGGTCTTGTAGAGTCCATGCCTCAGTGGGTCGGCAATGTTTTGGCAGCACGTGGAGGACCAACAGCATATTAGGCAAGTGGTCATAATGTTTGAGCTCATCAGTATATATTCCAAAATTACAATTCATGTCTTTAGGAGTTAAACTTTTTTAATGAAGAACAAATTACTGAGTGCACCTTTAAGGTTACAATTAGAAAGAAACTGTACTCTTCTGCGAATAACTTTTTATCCTGTAAAGAAGGTGCTGTAAAGAACCTATAAACTAATACACTGGTCTAAAGAACCTATAGTGTAACATCAATATCTCTCCAAAGAACTGTATTGCTCAAATCAAGAACATACAGGCAGAAATTTTCTTTGCTGAATCTAAGGTGCTGTGAAGATCATTGAAAAACCTTGCAAGTCTAATATATATATATTTACATTTAAAACAAATCCCTTTGTTGGGATTGATTTGCACTTTTCGCAACAAACTACTTTCATCTCTAGGAGACAGAATGCGTCTCCTTCCTGAGCAGTATGATGGCTGTGTGGTCCCATGGTGTATATACTTGTGTACTATTGTTTGTACAGATGAATGTGGTACCTTCAGGCATTTGGAAATTGCTCCCAAGGATGAACCAGACTTGTGGAGGTCCACAATTGTTTTTCTGAGGTCTTGGCTGATTTCTTTTGATTTTCCCATGATGTCAAGCAAAGAGGCACCGAGTTTGAAGTTAGGCCTTAAAATACATCCACAGGTACACCTCCAATTCAGTACACCTCCTATCAGAAGCTAACTGGCTAATTGTCTAAAGGCTTGACATATTTTTTCTGGAATTTTCCAAGCTGCTTAAAGGCTTAAAGTGTATGTAAACGTCTGTCCCACTGGAATTGTGATATAGTCAATTAAAAGTAAAACAATCTGTCTGTAAACAATTGTTGGAAAAATTACTCATGTCATGCACAAAGTAGATGTCCTAAACGACTTGCCAAAACCATATTGTGCTAATATTAAATCTGTGGAATTGTTAAAAAATGAGTTTTAATGACTTCAACCAAAGTGTATGTAAACTTCTGACTTCAACTGTATATTTACTTTACAGTGTTAATGTTTATACAGTGCATGGAACAGATTGTCAGGACTACACACACACACACACACACACACATGTTGGTGAGGCTATCCTTATGAGGACTCTCCATAGACATAATGATTTTTATACTGTACAAACTATAGATTCTAACCCTAACCCTCACAAAAAACTTTCTGCATTTTTATATAAAAAACAAAAAACAAACAAACAAAACAAAACAAAAAAAAAACATCATTTTTTTTTAAGCGATTTGAATTATGGGGACACTAGAAATGTCCTCATAAACCACATTTATAGCATAATACCTTGTAGTTTCCAGTTTGTAACCTAAAAAAATGTCCTCATAAACCACCCAAACCCGCCCACACACACACACACACACACACACACACACATGGGAGTCAGTCAAAATAATGAGGAAATATTTGGATCTTGTTCTGGCTTGCAGCACTCCTCACAAAATCACAGGATAGTGCCACAGATGAGTGGAGTGTATTGGTGTAAAGTGTATGTGTGTTTTAACAGAAATCCACTTTGGCCAGCATGAGTTCATGATAAAGACACAATGACACAGAGAAAGTGACCATGTTTAATGGGAGAAATTGGATGCCAAACAGCCAACGGATGTAGAAACGAAGTCCCACCTTACATTTAAAAGAGCCAGTCACCTTTTAGATACAGACATCACCTGTCAGTCAACTCAAGAACGTGCATGCACATTAGCTGAACCAGCCTGAAAAAATACCTTTTTTTTTAGCATGATCTGAGCTAAAGAAGCACCATTTAAGATACCATACTTGTCAGATTTTACTGCTGATTTGAAATATGTTCTTTGATTGTAATCTTGACAAACTGTTTGGAGATTTCTTTCCTCATTCTAGTAGATAGGAGCTGTACTTTTATGCTGCTTGCATCCATAGAAAATAGCTGCCTGGGAGCATTCCAAAGATTGCCGCAGAATGGACTGACTTGCCTTGAAAAGGACTTTGATACAAAGCATGTCTAAGGTTAAGACCCAATGTACCAAAATACATACCATTTGTTGCGCCATACTGTATGAAGACATTTGCACAAAGTTATATCAAAAAGACAACTCAACTGTTTTCACTTTCATTTTCCACCCAATCTATATTCAAACTATTTTGCAAAATGAAACACTGCATTAGGAACAAGAGAGAAGTGAGATTAGTCCTGTGGTCCATAATTATGACTAAAAAGTACCAAGTTTAATTCAAACACATGTATGCTGGGTCATCCTTTCTTTTGTGACTCTTCTTGTTGTCATTATTTCATAATGTGCTGCAAATGAATTAAAATTTATATTAAAAATTTGATTGAAAAATAAAGCCTAATTTGATTTAATTTGCATGCTCCTACATTCAAGGCCTTTGATTGAGTTTCCATGCTGCTTGTTTTTGAGTGTCCAAACAGTAGGACCAGGGCTGCATTCAGGTACTCCAAGGCACCGGGGCTTACAGTTTTAGTGTGCTGGAGGCGGAACGTTGTTTCTCTATGACCATGCGGTACACGAACGCATTTCGCTGTTAAGCACCGTCTCCATGTTAACATCTGCATCTTCCACTGAACGTGTTTACATACGTGTCCTCCCGCAAACATCAGGTGGCGGATGTCACGACTGGGCCCCCAGCAGGGAGGGGCTTAAGCCCAGGTAAGCCTGTGCATTAATGTGGCCCTGTACTGCCACAATTACAGTAACTGTGTTTAACTTCTCAATGCAAGGCACTTTATGGGCTCTATTTTCATGACCGCGCTAGGCGCAGTGCAACGCGCAACAACCGTGTCATGTTGACATAGATAATAGGACGCAGATGGTGCAATAACAGGAGACGATTTAAATTGCACTTGACCCAGCCCATTAGTACTTTACAAATGCATGCTTGCACAAAAATCTAAAAACTACATGGCCATGCCCACTGACTTTGCACAAGTTGTATGACGTATCGCATAATGCTGCGCTTAAGGCAAAGCGCTTTTAAAATAGGGCCCTACATCTCATAAGGTCAAATTTCTCATAAGATCATATTTTTGAGTAACTTACCCTACATTACACGTCAAGTAGTGATGTCCAGTTCGTGAACGAATCGTTCTTTTGAACTGGTTCTTTTTAGATGAACCAGTTCACCAAATCGGACTGAATCATTTGAAACATCAAATGAAAAGTTTGAGTCTCGAGTCAACACTGATCCTCAAGTTACTCTATCTTAACCTGTCTTTAGGATGTGCCTGACACTCCAAATCGAAATGAGCTGATAACCGGAGGTAATAAAATCCTAGAACTGGTGATATCTGCTTCTGCCAACTCTTCTTTGCAATGAACCGCTCTAACTAGTTCACAAATCAGACTGATGCTCGGGTCACAACAGTTCTCGAGTCAACAGTATGAGTCGCTCATAACAGTTCTCGAGTCAACAGTACACTGAACTGAGAATCGCTTATTTCTGAGGTATCCGACATACTGAGAACCGATGAGCTGCTGACATTGAGCATGTGTGTGATTATGGGGCGAAATGTATGTTTCCGGTGTATTTTGCTGAACAACAGAAAGTGTAACAAATAAAACATACTGGAAATATGTTGATGACTTGATTGTATTACCGTTTTATCAACGTATGAAAATGATCCAGTCTACAGCTCTCGAGTCAAAAGTACACTGATCCTGGGACGCAGCTCTCAATTCAACAGTACATTGAGTCATTCACAGCAGTTCTCGAGTCACCAGTACACTGAACTGAGAATTGCCTCTTTCAGACATAATACTGAGAACTGCTGTTCAGTGAGCAGCTGAAGAGCATGCATGGACCAAGGACTTGAATGAGAGGGCGAAACGTTTCAGTCGAGAGAGGTAAATGAATTTTACTATTGAGTTTTGTGCATGTAGATTATATCTGAAGTTGTTATGAGCTGGATCATGGTTTCTGTATAAAAGGGTGAGTTCATTAAGACTAGTTTAATCACTTTATATGCTTTAGACATGTGTAGAACATCTGCGTTTGTATATCACTGTCAGTATTGGGTGCTTTAGGTGCAAAACTTTAATGTAGGATGTGTTGTAAGATCACTGAATGAAACACTGATGACAATAAACATCCTTATTTTTATAACTTAAATAAAATGTAATAATCAGCAATATGTGCTGACATATGGCTTTATTGAATGTGTTTGTGCATGTATTCTACGACGCCGGCGTATTAGCATTATGTATAGTGACGTCATTACACGATGACGTAAATGAACTGGTGAATCTGTTTTTGAACCGGTTCATTGAAACGAACTGTCCGAAAGAACCATTTTGCGGAAAAGTATCGGACTTCCCATCACTAATGTCAAGGTAATGTGTCTCATTCTTTCAATGTCAAAATCATTTCTCTGTTCTGAAAGTAATCCATTCATAGGTCGATTCCCTTGAAAAGTGTAAACACTGTGTCACTGTGGCACCCAATGTTTTAGAAAATGAATAACATGTCACTTCTCCTTAACAAGCTTAGGTAACATTCATGTACGTAGAGTAGCTTAGTTGCAGATGGGGGACTGTTCAGAAACATATCCTTTAAAACAAAAACAAAAAAACAAACAAAAAAATGCAGTTATTTTTGCAATTCTGTTTGGTGACACTGGTTGCACAGAAATTACAAACAGCACCTTTAAACTAAAGTTTTACACATTAAGTTAATGTACAAACTATACAAGTATAATGAGGTTTCTAGGTCAGATTGTCATACAGAGATGTCAGTGAGGGGTTAAGTGTGTAGCACAGCTGATGGTGAGGCAGCAGAAGCAGTAAGGGGTTAACTGTGGGACCAGAGGCTGAGGCAGGGCAGTCATAGGGCCAGGCAGAGCGCCAACAGCTTCCAGTCAGTGTGCCAGGGACAGCCCAGTGACTCACACACAATGAATCCAACAGAGAGAGAGAGAGAGAGGTGAGGAAGACAAAACACTGAGAATGTGAGAGAAACACAAAGAGTTTAAAGAGATGAAGTTTGTATAACCCAAATAAACTGCTTATATATTCGGAGAAACTTTTTGATGAAAGGTTTTGGGCTGTAAAGTGCTGCAAACTTCGAAAACACATCGTTATTTGCATCGTTATGTTTTAAAGATCTTGTTCTCACCACGACTGGCTAAAGAAAGACAACAAATATACAACACAATAAAAGTTGTATAAATAGCTGTTTGTATTCTATATTTCTTAGTATTTTCTTTAAATGAGAAGCATGTAATTTCTGCACCACTAGTGACACCAGTTTCCAAAATACTACCCCCATCTGCAATTGGTTGGACAAACAGATAGCCCCGCCCCCAAACTCACACCATTAGTTGAGCCAATGTTGCAGTGTTGTGCTGGTTGGGATGCTTTTGATAGAGCCACGGTGTTCACAACTTGTTCACAGTGCTTTACTAATTGTTGTCTCTGCAAGTTAAGCTGGGACTGGAGAATGCATTTCAACATCCAAAACAAAATTACACACATCCTATTTAAAGATAATTAAACTCAAGGTTTGCTTTAGTCACGTCATTGAATTGCACATATCGACTGAAAAGCGCAATATTTACCTATCTCTCACGCTCATATATGCACTTGCATACATGTGGCAAAGACGTACAAAGACATCTGCCAGTATTTAAGACACTTCCCACCCAAATGTGTGAAAAAGTCTGTTTGAGTGTGTGTTTCTATGAAGAAAGTATGAAGAAAGAAACGTAGTCTTAAGAAACCTTAGTCTAGTGTCTCTCCAGCGGTTATGAAAACGCAAAAGCTCCTGTTTTTCCAGAAAGAAATAAAAATAAAGTATCTCCAGCAGAGGGAGTTACTGTTGAAGTGTTTGTGTCTGGACTGACCTGTGTGTGTGTGTGTGTGTGTTTGTCAATATCATTAACACTTGTGTTCAATAAAAATGTTTTTTTTTTTTTTTTAAATAAGTGACCTTTAATGATATGTGAGAATGGAATGTTTTGTGTGAACTGTTCCTCAGGGTAGCACGGCTTTCATACAAACCAGACAGATATCTGAATACACCTAAAAAGAAAAGAGTATTTGACTATTGTTGAGACTACAGTATCTGTATTCCTTTTTTTGGATCTGCATTTTTGCTCCCAAAAGCTGCTCCAATTTCTACTCAAACAGTGAAATGTCTGAAAGAAAATAAGTAAAATAAAGTAAAAAAGAAGAAGCTCAAATTGGTTCTTGCAACAAAATAGGCAAAAATAGGCAAAATATTGAAAAAGCTCAAATAAATGTGTTATGTCAGATTGCAAATAACTGCGTGCTTCCATTGACTTTTGTCGTCATATTCATGTAGAAAAAAGCAGATTGTGTTACTTGAACAAACAGCACGATATTCACTAAAATACTGAAATGCACAAAAAGTAAAATGTAATTTAAATAGATAATTTGAACACATTACACTCGTCATTGCCACATTTAGTATTACATTTTAGGGGAAGCCATGCTTTCTGTGTAGTCTTAAAGCAATCGCCACTGGTCCATACCTGCCAACACTCCTGATTTTACCGCGTTTCTCCCATTGTTTCATCCCTTCTCCCACTGTACTCCAGATTTACAATATCTCCCGATAAACTTTTTCCGCATCCAAACTTTGCTCATGAGAATGTATTAGACCTCCTGGTAGGGTTGCCACCACCCATCCTGTAAAATACGGGATCAACCCGTATTTAAATATGAAATGATGCGTCCCGTGTCGAATCAATACCGGTCAGATGGTGTCACGGTGAAATTGTTCCAGATCATTAATTTAACATTGATATTCTCCCTATCTTTCACAATCCGATGTTGGCAGGTATGCACTGGTTACTAAAATAACAATCAGTGTTGGGTAAGTTACTCAAAAAAGTTATCCACTACAAATGACTTCTGTAAAATTGTAAACAGATTACTTCACCAAAAAGTAATCACTTCAATAATAACTTTACTTAAGTTACTTTCTACAACACCCTTCAGTTGTCACAGAAACACAAAAAGAAATACATACTGTATGAACATATTTCATGTATTAAATTCTGTATAATAAAACTATTTTAGAAATGCTAACCTAAGTAATGTACTTAAAAGTAATTAACTGAAAGTCTGTAACTGTAATGTGTTACACTACTTTTGACTAAAAAAGTATTATATTGCAGTAACTAATTACTTTGTAGTCAGATTAGACCCAACACTTATAACAATATTGTTATTTCATAGGGTGGGGGAGAGCAATATGTTTTGCCCATCACATTCCTGGTAAAGTGGCCTCATAAGAGCTGTTTTATGGTGATACACACATTGACACAAAAAGTTTGCAAAATTCCCCTAGTGATTAAAATCAGCTGTCAGACACTGGAGATTAAACTAACACATACACGTGTACTTATACACACAGACAGATACACTGCAACCTGTCTAAAAGTTTGTCTAAAAATGACTCAAGTTTTACTCTACAGACTAAACAATTCTTTTTCAATATCAGAAACATAATAGTTGATCACAAACAATAAGACACGACCAATCTAAACCTAGATACATGCACACAAGCATACACAACTAGCCTGATAGTCGTACACTTGGGTGTGTACACACGTCTCCCTTCATTCACAGTAAATGAGTTCTGACTCATCGCTCTTCCTCATCCCTTCTATTTTTCCCATTAGAGTGGTGGGATAGGGGGAATGACAGTCTGTGGACAGGGGGATTTCCACTCGAACACAAACACTAGCATGAGAACATATGGTAAGGCACTGCATACTAAAGAAGTGATGACTGCCGATTTGTCTGTTTGCCAGTATGTGCATGTTTTACCGAAAACCTTAGGCAATGGTGACAGGTGACCTTCTATGTCTCCATCAGTTGATGGGGAGTAACTAACTAAAAGTAATAACTACTAACTTAAAGCCGATTTGTGTATGTTGTTCTCTTTTTTTCCCCCTAACTTTATTTACATTTTCCTCCATATGAGCAGATAGAATAAAAAAAAAAAAAAAAAAGAAAAATTACAGATACCATAATCAAAAACCAACATACATATACAGAGTATAAACTTAAACATGCTTAGGTGATGTAATTAACAATGAGTTGTCCCTTTAATAAACTTAAATCTATACAAGTGATAAAGCAGGCATTAATTTCGGAATAATGTATCAATAGTACAAAGCAATATATAGCTAAATATATAAATATGTTTACATAAACACTTACCAATACGATCAATAAGGACAATAACATATAGAAAGATAGTGGGGACAAAGAGGAGAAAAAAAAAAAAGAAAAAAAATTCAATGTAAAAAATTATTTCTCGTATCCTAGCGTAATATGCAAAGTCAACTATAAGTAAGTAATGTGTAGGCTGATTTCACCTAAACGTGTAACAATAGCTCTGTGGCGCTATCAAAACATTCCTCTGTTTGTTTAAAGTTGAGGGGTCCATCCAGCCTAACTGCAAATCTGGCTTTACCAATGGCGTGAGTTTGGGGCTCTATCTGTTTGTCCAATAAATGGAAGAAATTATTTTCTTCCATTGGTTAATATATGATTATTTTTGCAATTCCATTTGCCAATTCCATTATCCAACTGAAAACAAAAAACTGAAGGCTTTAAGCTGTAAAAATAATGATCAAATAATGTATTACATAGCTTCAATGTAGTTGAAAGAGACAACAAAGATATTGTACAACTTGGCTCTTATGAAAAGGTACAAATTTTATTTCCATAGAGACCAACCAATCAACAAACACATTTTAAAATGATTGCATTAAATTTAAGCTAACCTCCTATCCAACACTTTCCCTTAAAAAACCTTAAATAGCCGCAAATTGCCGCAAATTTGCAGCAAATTTGCCGCTCGGATTCACCGCAAATGTTTGCCAGAAGTTTGCAGCTCTTCACCGGTAGTGGTGAACCACCGGCAAACCTTTGGCAACAATGGACAATTTTCCGCGAGTTTGCGGCAAATTTGCCATGAACTCTCGATTTTCATAAGGTTTATTTTAAAAAAGGAAACATCCAAAAACAAATTTGGTTTCTCATTCCATATTTATGTATGCAATACAAATGACTAATGTATGTAAATAACCTGTAATATGCTACCCTCATCTCATTCAAAATCTCGATGTTTTCTTTCTGCCACGTTACACAAAATGTATTTTCCAATTAAAATCATGGCTAGGTTTAAAGTTTGGGTAAGGCATTAGACTTTATTTTGAGGTTTGCCTTTACAAAAAATCTAAACTAGCTGCAAACTTGCAGCAAATTTGCCTCTCATTATTTTCACATGCAAATAAGCTTCTGATTCAACGCAAATGTTTGCCAGAAGTTTGCAACTCTTCGCCGGTAGTGGTGAACCTCCGGCAAACCTTTGGCAACAATGGACAATTTGCCGCAAAGCTCATTTCCATGTGAAAATGATCAGTGGTGAATTTGCAGCAAGTTTGTTGAAAATTTGCCATGAACTCTTGATTTTTGATAGGGTTGGTAAGGGGTTAACTTCGTAATAATATTATTTGTTTGTTTGTTTGTTTATTTTAACAGGGTTTTCCTGTAGAACAACTGGTAGAGTATGGTGCTTGCAATGCCAAGATCATGGGTTCGATTTCCAGAGAATACAAACTGTTCAATTTTGTGTCAAGTTACAGTTTTTAAGTAGCTTCCCCAACACTAGCCTCTGCTATAACTTCTTACGTCTGTTTATTTACCATTTTTTTCTGCTGTAAATACTGCCTTGTGTAAATGTCTTCTTACACAGATACAGTCCAGTTACCTGGTAACTCTCCACACACCTTTAAAATCACACCCAAGTGTATGTATATATGCAAGCATTTCTTCAGTTGGCCTTCTACAGATGCAGTGTTACGGGAAAGCCTGCTGTGCTAAATGGAAGAGAAAGGATGATGGCAGAGAAAGACTGCTTCCTCATTGATCCAGTACTCGTCTGTAGGGGGAGGGTATCACTTCACTCTAAACCGAGCTGGGGAACGTGATCAGCAATATTACTCATTACACATGATATCTTTAAATGGCCAATTATTGTGACCAATTACCAGGCTAATTTGTCAATTATCCATGTGAGCAATCTATTGGCTGAGAGAATCAATAGTTGCTCTCAACTGCAAAAGATAGATAGCTCATGCTGTCTTTCTCTCGCCCTATCTTTTTTGCCTGTTCTCTCCAGGCCATGAACCAATCAGTGAGCTAAGTGCAACTAAGGCAAATAACACTTGGTGCTGTCTAACGGATCTACAGCCAATTAAAAGGTTCAGAGAATTGAATGTAGAGTTTGCTGTCTGGAGAAGAGTCTGGATTTAAACTAAGTTTGGCAATGCAGAGCAACATGCTTGAGTGCAAACAGTTGCTCTAGATTTGGATTGTACCTCGTTTGGTTTTATCACCTCGGTGTTCACGTTCCTCAGTGCAGCTGATCTCCATCAGCAAGATATGCAAGTTCTCAATTGATTCTTCTTTTTGGAACAATTGTCATATGCATATAGCTGTTGGTGATGGGGTTTTAGGTTTTTCTGCTGTGTTTATGTAAAAATGCTTCTCAAATCACTGTTCAGTATATTAATTACTGCATCCAGTAATCACTTTTCAAGTGGCATTGTTTTACTTCCGAGAG